>NC_089205.1:31142379-31154741 GCF_963930695.1 Labrus bergylta
TGTTTACAAGATCACATGTTTACAAGATCACATGTTTACACAATTACATGTATACATGATCACATGTTTACAAGATCACATGTTTACATGATAGCATGTTTACACGGTGACATGTTTGCACAATCACATGTTTACACGATGACATGTTTACACAATCACATGTTTACATGATAGCATGTTTACATGATAGCATGTTTACACAATGACATGTATACACGATGACATGTTTACACAATCATATGTTTACATGATAGCATGTTTACACGATGACATGTTTACACAATCACATGTTTACATGATCACATGTTTACAGGATCACATGTTTACACGATGACATGTTTACAGGATGACATGTTTACATGATCACATGTTTACACGATCACATGTTTACACAATCACATGTTTACACGATCACATGTTTACACGATCACATGTTTACATGATCACATGTTTACACGATGACATGTTTACACAATCACATGTTTACACGATCACATGTTTACAGGATCACATGTTTACACGATCACATGTTTACACAATCACATGTTTACACGATCACATGTTTACACGATCACATGTTTACAGGATCACATGTATACACGATGACATGTTTACACAATCACATGTTTACACGATCACATGTTTACACGATCACATGTTTACACGATCACATGTTTACATGATGACATGTATACACGATGACATGGATACACAATCACATGTTTACACGATCACATGTTTACACAATCACATGTTTACACGATCACATGTTTACACAATCACATGTTTACACGATGACATGTATACACAATGACATGATCACATGTTTACACGATGACATGTTTACACAATGACATGTTTACACAATGACATGATCACATGTTTACACGATGACATGTTTACACAATCACATGTTTACACAATGACATGATCACATGTTTACACGATGACATGTTTACACAATCACATGTTTACACAATGACATGATCACATGTTTACACGATGACATGTTTACACAATCACATGTTTACATGATCACATGTTTACACAATCACATGTTTACACAATCACATGATCACATGTATACACGATGACATGTTTACACAATCACATGTATACACGATGACATGATCACATGTTTACATGATCACATGTTTACACGATGACATGTTTACACAATCACATGTTTACATGATCACATATTTACACGATCACATGTATACACGATGACATGATCACATGTTTACACGATGACATGTTTACACGATCACATGTATACACGATGACATGATCACATGTTTACACGATGACATGTATACACAATCACATGTTTACACGATGACATGTTTACACGATCACATGTATACACGATGACATGATCACATGTTTACACGATGACATGTATACACAATCACATGTTTACACGATGACATGTTTACACGATCACATGTATACACGATCACATGTTTACCTGATCACATGTTTACATGATCATATGTTTACAGGATCACATGTTTACACGATCACATGTTTACCTGATCACATGTTTACATGATCATATGTTTACAGGATGACATGTATACACAATCACATGATCACATGTTTACACGATCATATGTTTACACAATCACATGTTTACACGATCACATGTTTACCTGATCACATGTTTACATGATCATATGTTTACAGGATCACATGTTTACAGGATCACATGTTTACATGATCACAGCAGGGGGAGCTCTAAATGTTCTGGTTTCACTCTAGTAGAGCGGTCCTTCTTTTTTTTGCCTTTTGTTTACATGATCAAGTTTACATCGGTAAACATGTTTACTTGTTTACATGTTTACTTTAATAGATCATATATTTACTCAATCACATGTTTACTCAAGTTTTGTTGTTTATATATTGACTTGATCAAATATTTACTTGTTTACTTTTCATTGTTCTGTCAGTTGATTGTTGTTAAAGTTCAATCCTGGGTGAAGAGATGTACATTTAGTTTTTATGTATGATCAGGCAGACAGTTAAACAGACAGACACAGAGACACACAGACAGACAGACAGACACACAGACACACAGACAGACAGACAGACACACAGACACACAGACAGACAGACAGACATAGAGACAGACAGACACACAGACAGACACACAGACACACAGACAGACAGTCAGACAGACAGACAGACACACACACACACAGACACAGACACACACACACACACACACACACACACACACACACACAGACACACACACACACAGACAGACACACAGACACACAGACACACAGACAGACAGACAGACAGACAGACACACAGACAGACAGACAGACAGACAGACAGACAGACAGACAGACAGACAGACAGACAGACAGACAGACAATTAAACAGACATAGAGACAAACAGACATTGGACAGACAGACAGGTAGAATTGACAAATAGCTGTTTCACAGGTGTGTTACCTGGCTGAGGGCGGGGTGGAGCTGCTGATGGCGTTGTGGCGTCCCACCTGGGGAAGGTACTCCTGACGTTGAAGCTGATCGGCCGAGTTTACAAGCCGACTTTGATTCTGCATGGGAAAGAAACATTGTGGTCGTCCTGACAGGTAACACTTAGCTCAGGTTCTGTCGCCATGGTAACTTCAGGGTTAACTCTGAGTCTTCAAGACTATGAACACCTGATCTGCCCCGGAGCAGGTTATGTTCAGGATAAGAAATCAAACTGCATGAAACTGCCGACTGACCAATCAGATCACAGAGGTGTGTGAGCTGATGTTGAGTGAGAGACAGAGTCTTTGTGTTTCTTTCACGTTTTGTATCAAAGATATGATTAGTTCTACAAGGGATCATCCTACAATAGAGACTGATATCTGATATCTGCCCCTTTATCTGAACGCACTCAGAGAAACTCAGTATTATCTCTGAGGTCAGGGTCAGTGAAGGCAGACAAATAACCTACCCGACCTCTGACCTCCTGTTATTATCCTCACAGTTAATATGAGCAATAACTCACCTGCTCCTCCTCCTCCTCCTGCTCCTCCTCCACACAGCATCATGGTGGGGCTGACGGATGATCTCCCCATCCTGCCTGACACTGGACTGGACTGTCCGTCTCTGTCTTTACTATGCTGTCTGGGAAGAGATCTGGAGTCTCCTGCAAAGCAATGGAGCAATAACACATCGACTGTTTGTGAGACTAAAACCATCAAATATGAAAGATCAAACCTGTTCAGGATCAGGTTTAACTTGTTCAGGATCAGAATTAACTTGTTCAGATAATGTACTTGGGTTAGGTCATGTACTAATGAAGTACTGATGCAGTATTTACCTTCACTGTTGCGGCTTTTCCTGCTGCCTTTCTTCATCACCTTTCTCCCTGATGTAAACATGTTGTTGAGATCATCCAATGGGCTTGTTGGAGTTTGTGACCTCATCGACACGTTCTGCATGGAGCCGTGGGTAGAGGAGGAGTTACTGAGTTTGGCCCCGCCTTCTCCTGCCCTTTGGGAGGAGGAGGAAGATGAAGAGGACGAGCGAGGCATGCTTCCTCCTGCCATCAGAACATCGTAGGGTGGTGGTCTCTTTAAGCTTAGAGGAGTCAGAGAGCGACCCATGCTCACTGGAGATGGGCATGCTGATTGGCTGCGGGGGTAACCATGACCACCGTGGGCTGAATTAGAGGACTTATAAAGGTTTGAGGGGAGGGGCGGTGCAGATGAGCGGCCAGAGGAAGTGATGGTGTGGGTGGAGGTTAGATCCCTTTCTCTGTTTTGTTCTCTGTCCTGATGCCGGTCTTTTTCTTTCCGGTGGTGGCTGGAGGTCTGTGCCTGTTCGACACCGCCCGACTTACTGTATGAGACGTTATCCATCATGGGTAGGCGGGTGACTTCTAAAGGGGTCAGGGGGGACTCATCAGAATTCGGGGAGCATTGAGCGGGAGCAGGGGGGAAGACGAGCAGCGGTGGGCGGTGGGTCAGGAGGTTGGGGAAGGGTGGAGGAATGTCAAAAATAGAGTCCCGAGATGACCATCCTTCAGGATCCATGAATGCAGAGTGGGCCTCCTGCAGGAAGTCCTCCATCGGGTACTTCATCTCCTCATACACAGACTCATTCTGCTCGTCCTCCAAAGCTTCCTGACATTTAACCTCTCGCAGGATGTTTCCCACCATCTCAATGTAGACCGGTTCCTCATCATCCGTATCTCGAGACGCAGGACTCTGACTCTGAGACAACGAACTGTCCCAACGCAATGACGATTTCTTGCTTCCATGGCTACGTATGTAAGATTCATCAAAAGAGGTGCTGAGCTGAGTGTTTGGGTTCCGTTTGGGTTTAGGTGGAGGCATCTTCTTGAAGTCTTCACTATAAAGGTGGCATTTAGCTGCAGACAGACAAAAATATTAAGAGCTAAGGAGCTGGCGGCTCCATCACTTCATTCTGTACAGTCTGAGTCAGGTACTGTCCCTTTAAGACATGAGTCAGGTTTAACCTGTCACATTACATCATCATCATATTCAGCATTCATCATAACTATCGTAATGATCTGAATACATGTGTGACACAACCGCGCCATCATAGATAAAATCGCAAACATACACAAACACACAAAGAATTTCAGAAAACTATGCAGGAAATGCAAGCACAATCTAACTTGATGTGGTAGAAACAAACTAAATCATACATATAGACAAAATAAGAATAAAACATCTACTGACTGTAGGAATCAATATGACATTAGTGAAGGGTGTCATTAACAGTATTGCAAACCCAGTAAACATTATCTGTCAGCAGAAAATAAAGTGATTCCTTTATATAGACAACAATTCACCAACTACAGGCCTGTATCATTACTCTGTCAGTTCTTTAAACTATTGGAAACTAAATCAAAAAGCACTCTTGCTCTCTAGCGACTAATCTGCTAAATCTTTTTCTTTATTTTAGCTACCTATCCTCAGCCTAGCTTAGCAGTTAGCTTAATTTACGATGGCTTCTTTTTCTGCCTCTCCATCTCCTAGTCTCTCCTGCTATACATGTCAGCGGGGGGGTCCCGTGACGATGGCTGGCTAGAGGACGTGCTTTCACCAAGCTCCCGCTCCCACTCTATTTTAATTATATTTGAGACGGTCTAATGTAACCAGTTTAGCTTATTACGTCAACACAGTGTTGTAACAACTTGTCACGGGAAGAAAGCTACCCCTTTAAGTGACAAGAGATGTCGAAACAGACAAAAATTCAACCATGCAAGTCAACAGCTGCTACAACTGCTAGCCAAACGAGCACTGTGCATGAAGGTGGCAAAACCCTGCCAACAATGGACGCCACAGCTTTAATTCACGAGGTAACTCAGAACTTTAGCGACATTATGGAAAAAAAAAAGTCTCTCTGAGACTTTGGAAAAAACAACCCTGGAAAGCCAGTCCAAACTAAGCCTAACCCTGTTCTGGCAGGCCATCAACCATTATTAGTTTCTACAGAACTCCTACCACCTTATTATGACCCCCAACTGAATGTTATACAATTTTCACAAAATACAAAGAAAAGGATTCTTGCTGTTTCATTGGATGCAGAAAAAGCTTTTGATCGGGTGGAGTGGGAGTATCTATTTGATATCCTTAACAGGTTTGGTTTGGGTTCTAGTTTCACTACATGGGTTAAGCTCCTTTATAGATCTCCGTCTGCAAGAGTTCTGGTTCAGTGTCTGAGATGTTCCCTCTGAATAGAGGCACACGCCAGGGCTGTCCCCTTTCGCCGCTTTTATTCGCATTTGCGCTTGAGCCTCTCGCAGAGGCCATTAGAACCCACCGTTTTTTTTCTGGTGTCACATTGGGAGACACAGAATACAGGATCTTGCTCTATGCTGATGATATATTGTTGTTTATTACTAATCCAGAGCGCTCCATACCAGTATTGGAATCGATTATAAGTCAATTTGGCCAAGTTTCAGGTTACAAAATTAATTATGACAAATCAGAGGCCTTGCCTCTCGGAGACTTTGGTGTCCCGGATACCCTTGTTAATTTTCCGTTCAGATGGTCAATTTCAGGCTTTACCTATCTGGAGATTGCAAATGCAGCCACTTAAGATCAATAGAAGAGTTATTTTGGATATCGAAAGATCTCTTTCAAAATTTATATGGCATGGCAAGAAATCTAGGCTAAAGATGAAGACCTTACAGTTGCCAATAGACAGGGGGGGTCAAGCACTTCTTAACTTTCTATATTACAATTGGGCCTGCCACGGCAGGATAATATCACGCTGGCTAAACCATTTTTTACATCAAGGGGAGCCTCTAACAGATTCATGGTGCTGTTCCCCTCTCTCTCCTTTCAGTCTCCTCTCAACTGACGCTGGCGAACTGCCAGCAGATGTTAAAAACAACGCTGTCATGTTTAGCACGCTTAGAATCTGGAGAGATATTATTAAACACATTGGCCGAAGAGGTTTCTCATCAGCATTAAAACCTCTGACTCAAAATAAAGCCTTCTCTCCAGGTATAGGGAAAAGTATTTTCAATGACTGGTATTCAAAGGGTCTAAGATTTGTGGCTGATTTATTTCAAAATGGTGATTTTATGTCATTCAATCAACTCCAGACCAAATACAGAATACCAAACAGCCACTTCTTTGGTTTTCTCCAAGTTAGGCATTTTGTCCAATCAGATCTCATTATCCCCACTGATCAATCATTGTTGAGCTCAATTGAAAGTTTTCTTCTCAATTTTAGTTTAAATGCGCTCAACAACAGAAAAATTATTTCCCTTTTTTATGACAAATTACATCCTATTAATTGTGATAGGGTTGAGAGAACTAGGGAATTATGGGAAAGGGACTTGGAGGTTGAACTTAGTGCTGAGTCATGGTCAGGTACCTTTGTTTCAGCTAGAAAAATCTTTACATGTAATCGTTTCAGTGGATTCAGGAGAAGCCTCCATCAGTCACGCAGTGGTACAGAGAAACATTTAAGGTTTTTCCTATGGAACACCTCAGTGCTAAATTAAAGGGCAATAACAACTTATTTTATAATATTTGGCAGCCCTTCATGGATTATCTTCCCATTGATCTGGTTGGCTTATTGCAGAAAGGGTGTCCACACTTTATCTTCAAAAATACGGCATAGTCATGTTTTTCCCTTTGACATGTAATTTAGGTAGATAAGATTGTATCTGATATGTTATTCCCTGATATATGTTATTACAACCCATGTATGTTATTATTTTTATTTTTAAATATATATATATTATATATATTTTTTTATTCAGTAATTTGGCTACGCCTGTGCTGTCTTGTTCTGTGTTTGTTATGTTAAAAAATGAATAAAACATATATATTAAAAAAAATAAAAATACATGTCAGCGGGCTGCAGTAGCTCAGTCTGTAGGGACTTGGGTTGAGAATCGGAGGGTCGCCGGTTCAAGTAGGGTTAGGTGTTAGCGTCCCGGCACGGGCCAAGTCTGGAAATTGGCCTGGTAGCTGGAGAGGTGCCAGTCCACTTCCTGAGCACTGCCGAGGTGCCCTTGAGCAAGGCACCTAACCCCCTCACCAGCTCAGGAACGCTCGCTGTGGGCAGCCCTCTCACTCTGAGACCTCTCCATTAGTGCATGTCCACTGTTTGTGCATGTGTGTGTATTTCTATTTTTGTGTAGCATGTTCACTAGACAGAGTGTAAAAACGAATTTCCCCTCGCGGTATCAATAAAGTGTAAATTATTAAGATGTTAAATTACTCCTGTAGTTCATGTCTAGCTTTGGAGGCGAGGGAGTCTGGGTTAGAGAGATGACTCCACACCAACACACTGGTGTATGCTGAGCCCAGAACACCTCTTCCCATTTTCCCTCATCACTATGGCTATGGCACCATGTCCACTGATGGGGAGAAACTCTGCAGGAGGTACAAAGCATCCAAGGCGGTGTGAATGTGAGGAACATGATGTCCATTGTCGTGTTTGTGTAGGTCATTCCAGATGTGTTTGTTCACCACCTTATTTGCCTCTATGAAGGTTTATTCTCTGGTGGGCCCACTGCCCAACAGACCTGTAGTATTGCTTAATATGTAAATTATGTAACCTGAAACTCCGCAAAGTCAGCGGGCATAGTTAGGTGTATACCTGGGGTCAGAGCGGGCAACATCGCATCTCATGTAGTGTTCTTTGGACCCCTCCCAAATCAGACCAGTGATGACATGTATAGCCGCATGACTTGGAATTACAGGGACTGCTTTAAGTTGGTTTGAATCCTACTTATCAGACCGATCTCAGTTTGTACATGTTAATGATAAGTCCTCTATGCACACCAAAGTTAGCCATGGAGTACCACAAGGTTCAGTGCATGGACCAATTCTCTTTACATTATATATGCTTCCTCTGGGAAATATTATGAGGAAACACTCCATACAGTTTCATTGTTATGCAGATGATACTCAGCTCTATGTATCAATGAAGCCTGATGGCACCAGTCAGTTATGTCAGCTAGAAACGTCCCTTAAGGACGTTAGGACCTGGATGACCAGAAATGTTTTGCTACTTAACTCAGACAAGACTGAAGTTATTGTGCTAGGCCCTAAGAACCTCAGAGAGACTTTTTCTAGTGATTTGACTGTCCTTAATGACATCAGCCTGGCATCTAGCACCACTGTTAGGAATCTAGGAGTTCTATTTGATCAAGATATGTCTTTTAACTCTCACATCAGGCAAATTTCAAGGACAGCCTATTTTCACCTTCGTAATATATCCAAGATCAGGAATATCCTGTCGCAAAACGATGCAGTAGTTCATGCATTTGTTACCTCCAGATTGGATTATTGTAATTTTCTTTTATCAGGGTGCTCTGGCAAGTCTCTAAAGACTCTTCAACTAGTCCAGAATGCTGCAGCTCGTGTACTGACTAGAACTCGGAAAAGGGACCACATTACTCCTGTGTTGGCTTCTCTGCACTGGCTCCCTATACAGTCTAGAATAGAATTCAACATCCTTCTTCTCACTTACAAAGCTCTAAATGGCCAGACACCATCTTATCTTAAGGAGCTACTAGTGCCGTACTGTCCCTCGAGAACATTACGGTCCCAGAATGCAGGCCTGCTAGTGGTACCTATGGTCTCTAAATGTACTATGGGAGGTAGAGCCTTCAGTTATCAGGCCTGCTCGTGGTACCTACAGTCTCTAAGTGTACTATGAGAGGTAGAGCCTTCAGTTATCAGGCCTGCTCGTGGTACAGTCTCTAAATGTACTATGGGAGGTAGAGCCTTCAGTTATCAGGCCTGCTCGTGGTACAGTCTCTAAACGTACTATGGGAGGTAGAGCCTTCAGTTATCAGGCCTGCTCGTGGTACAGTCTCTAAATGTACTATGGGAGGTAGAGCCTTCAGTTATCAGGCCTGCTCGTGGTACAGTCTTTAAATGTACTATGGGAGGTAGAGCCTTCAGTTATCAGGCCTGCTCGTGGTACCTACAGTCTCTAAATGTACTATGGGAGGTAGAGCATTCAGTTATCAGGTCCTCTCTTTTTGAATCATCTACCAGTCAGGGTCCGGGAGGCAGACACACTCTGTACTTACAAGAATAGATGTAAAACATTCCTTTTTGATAAAGCTCATAGTTAGGGCTGGCACAGTCATGGACCAGCTCCTAGTTATGCTGCTTTAGGCGTAGACTACCGGGGGAACTGGCACCTTGAGCTTTTATCGCTCCCTCTCTCTCTCTCTCCCCCCCCCCCCCCCCCCCCTCTCTGTATTCACATTATATTACTGCATGTCGCTATCTGTAAATCTCAGTTACTAACCACATTTGTTTTCACCTGCAAGTATCAGCTATTACCAGCAGTTGTTAGTTTTTACCAGCAGGTGTCAGGTTTAACCTACAGGTGTCAGGCTTCACCAGCAGGCATTTTGCTGCGTTCTTACCTTCAGCATGCTCCACAATCTCTCTGGTGTCGTGGGAGTCCTTCCTACTTGCTGGTGCAGAGCCATTCATGGTCTCGGAGCTGTCGGTCAGTTTGGTGTTGGGGTCTCTCCGGGGTTTGGGTGGGGGTAATTTGGGGTTTTGGTTGGAGTCGTCGTCTCCGCCCCCCACTGAGTGGAGGGACTGTGATCGGACAGTGAAGCCCTGACTGGGAGGGGGCAGACGATCCTGTGGTGCTGGCATTGTCATGAAACCCATCCTGAAATGTTTCCCAGAGTACGTCCCTTCTGTTGCCATGGCAACATCTTCGCTTATCCTGAATAGACCAATTGGAAAAAATAAAAAGAGTTGAGCCATTTATTATCAACCAATCAACTAGAACTGTATAAAACACAGACTCCCTTCATGTTGTCAGAAACTGAATGGAGCACAACCCTACTGCTTCAGTTGTGAGGCGTTTTGGAGATATGGCGCCCTCTTTCAGTAATGCCTGCTGCTTTGGAAGACCTTTATTCTAAAACTTCTAGATACTTTAAGTTTCCTGTAACTTCAATAGAACATGTTATTAAACTGTGGTTTTCCTGCCTTGAGTTTGAGATGTCTTCATGTGTGTGTGGATTTTCTTGGTTTTGACAATAAACCAGTGTGCTCACTCCCTTTTCCCTGAATGTTAAGCAGCTGCATCTCTTCTATAAAAGGTGTGTTTGAATAAATTGGAAATGACGAATAACATTGAGTCATCAAACACCTTGTATTATATTCATCCCAACCAATCAAAGGCCCCTTTCTATTTATTTATCATTACTTGTTTATTTTAAAGGTTTGAACCTCTGCAAACGGAAAAGACTTTTTGATGCCCTCCATCTTCTCCTGCTGCTCTATATAGCCTGATCCAATCAATCCTGCTGTACTGTTCCACCTCTACTGTTCCACCTGCTTCTTCGATATGTTACCTGTTGAAATAAAAGGACACACTATTCGGTGTCCCAACATCCAACCTAATGGAACTCAACAACAGGGCTGTTACATGCATTACAACCTCAAAAAAGACCTCACACATCCACTAAAAATCCATCTAACCCTACTCCCCTCAGGACAGCCAGACAGAGTACTGAGGGGCAGGGGACAGCCAGACAGAGCACTGAGGGTCAAGGGACAGCCAGACAGAGCGCTGAGGGTCAAGGGACAGCCAGACAGAGCGCTGAGGGTCAAGGGACAGCCAGACAGAGCGCTGAGGGGCAGGAGACAGCCAGACAGAGCGCTGAGGGTCAAGGGACAGCCAGACAGAGCGCTGAGGGTCAAGGGACAGCCAGACAGAGCGCTGAGGGGCAGGGGACAGCCAGACAGAGCACTGAGGGTCAAGGGACAGCCAGACAGAGCACTGAAGGGCAGGGGACAGCCAGACAGAGCACTGAGGGTCAAGGGACAGCCAGACAGAGCGCTGAGGGTCAAGGGACAGCCAGACAGAGCGCTGAGGGTCAAGGGACAGCCAGACAGAGCACTGAAGGGCAGGGGACAGCCAGACAGAGCGCTGAGGGTCAAGGGGACAGCCAGACAGAGCACTGAAGGCAGGGGACAGCCAGACAGAGCGCTGAGGGGCAGGAGACAGCCAGACAGAGCGCTGAGGGTCAAGGGACAGCCAGACAGAGCGCTGAGGGTCAAGGGACAGCCAGACAGAGCGCTGAGGGGCAGGGGACAGCCAGACAGAGCACTGAGGGTCAAGGGACAGCCAGACAGAGCACTGAGGGGCAGGGGACAGCCAGACAGAGCACTGAGGGGCAGGGGACAGGGGTACAGAGCAATGAGGGTCAAGGGACAGCCAGACAGAGCACTGAGGAGGGAACAAGTGTTTCTGTTTCTCACCTCTTGATGGCATCTTCCTGCCGTCTCTTTTTCTGGTGTTTCTCCTGCAGGTAGGCCCAGTTAGTCTGGTTGCGGATGCGGTCGCTCTCTCTGGCAATATCTGAAGCATTTTGGATCACCAGACCGTCATAGGTTCGAAGGCCGCTGTCCTCCACATACTGAAAAAACCTCCTGAAGGAAGAAGCCTCCTCTTGAGACGTCATGACTCAAGGAGACCTGAGAGGAGGACCAGAAAAACAGATGTCATTGAGTGAAGAGTCACTGGGAGAGGAGACATTGAGTGAATAGTCACTGGGAAAGGAGACATTAAGTGAATAGTCACTAAGAGAAGATTCACCTTTGGTTTCGGAAGAGGAGTTATGGAGAAACTATGGTGGCCACCATTTTGGTAATACTGACTCACACACTAGGCTTTTAATATGTGCTCAGGGCTTTTGGCTTTGGTGATATGTCTTTGGTTGGTTTGTTGTATCAGGGTGCACAGTGTTTTGTTCTCTCTTTGCCCCAGCATTGAACCATCCCTACAATCTCTGCTTATGCAGATGACGTTAATATTTTCATCTCCAGTCAGGGGGATTTTCAATATCTGAAGGACACTCTGTCCCT
>NC_089205.1:31154941-31157441 GCF_963930695.1 Labrus bergylta
TCAACACGTTAAACATGTGAACACATTAAACATGTGAACACATTAAACATGTGAACACATTAAACAGGTGAACACATTAAACCTTAAACATGTGAACACATTAAACATGTGAACACGTTAAACATGTGAACATGTGAACACATTAAAGATGTGAACACATTAAACATGTGAACACGTTAAACATGTGAACATGTGAACACATTAAAGATGTGAACACGTTAAACATGTGAACACGTTAAACATGTGAACATGTGAACACATTAAAGATGTGAACACGTTAAACATGTGAACACGTTAAACATGTGAATACATTAAGATGTGAACACATTAAACATGTGAACACGTTAAACATGTGAATACATTAAAGATGTGAACACATTAAAGATGTGAACACATTAAACATGTGAACATGTGAACACATTAAACATGTGAACATGTGAACACATTAAAGATGTGAACACGTTAAACATGTGAACACGTTAAACATGTGAACACATTAAACATGTGAACACATTAAACATGTGAACATGTGAACACATTAAACATGTGAACACGTTAAACAGGTGAACACATTAAACCTTAAACATGTGAACACGTTAAACATGTGAACACGTTAAACATGTGAACACGTTAAACATGTGAACACGTTAAACATGTGAACACATGAAACAGGTGAACACATTAAACCTTAAACATGTGAACACATTAAACATGTGAACACATTAAACATGTGAACACGTTAAACATGTGAACATGTGAACACATTAAAGATGTGAACACATTAAACATGTGAACACGTTAAACATGTGAATACATTAAAGATGTGAACACGTTAAACATGTGAACACGTTAAACATGTGAACATGTGAACACATTAAAGATGTGAACACGTTAAACATGTGAACACGTTAAACATGTGAACACATTAAAGATGTGAACACGTTAAAGATGTGAACACGTTAAACATGTGAACACGTTAAACATGTGAACACATTAAACATGTGAACACGTTAAACATGTCAACACCTTAAACATGTGAACACGTTAAACATGTCAACACCTTAAACATGTGAACATGTGAACACGTTAAAGATGTGAACATGTTAAACATGTGAACACGTTAAACATGTGAACATGTGAACACATTAAACATGTGAACACGTTAAACATGTGAACACGTTAAACATGTCAACACGTTAAACATGTGAACACGTTAAACATGTGAACATGTGAACACATTAAAGATGTGAACACGTTAAACATGTGAACATGTGAACACATTAAAGATGTGAACACGTTAAACATGTGAACACGTTAAACATGTGAACACATTAAAGATGTGAACACGTTAAACATGTGAACACGTTAAACATGTGAACACGTTAAACATGTCAACACGTTAAACATGTGAACACCTTAAACATGTGAACACGTGAAACATGTGAACACGTTAAACATGTCAACACCTTAAACATGTGAACACATTAAACATGTGAACACATTAAACATGTGAACACGTTAAACATGTCAACACGTTAAACATGTCAACACGTTAAACATGTGAACACGTTAAACATGTGAACACATTAAACATGTCAACACCTTAAACATGTGAACACGTTAAACATGTGAACACGTTAAACATGTGAACACGTTAAACATGTGAACACGTTAAACATGTGAACATGTAACACATTAAAGATGTGAACACGTTAAACATGTGAACACGTTAAACATGTGAACACGTTAAACATGTGAACACATTAAAGATGTGAACACGTTAAACATGTCAACACGTTAAACATGTCAACACGTTAAACATAGTGAACACCTTAAACATGTGAACACGTGAAACATGTGAACACGTTAAACATGTCAACACCTTAAACATGTGAACACATTAAACATGTGAACACATTAAACATGTGAAACATGTGAACACGTTAAACATGTCAACACCTTAAACATGTGAACACATTAAACATGTGAACACATTAAACATGTGAACACATTAAACATGTGAACTTTAGGGAGGGGGTAAGAGGAGGCTTACCAGTTAGGACTTAGACTCTCTCCATCTCTTCTTTTTGTTTCCTTTATTGTCTCCTTTATTGTCTCCTTCAATATCACCTTTTTTGCCTCAATGTTTGCATCCTTTAGTGACTCCTTTCATATTGCCTTGTGTGTCCCCTTCCGTGTTTCCTTCTTTCTACCTCTCAGCTCCCCCCGTCCTTTCCTCTTTCTTTTCCTCCTTCTTACCCACCTTTGTTTTCTCCTCTTTTGCCTCCTCCTGTCTTCCTACCCTTCTCTCTCTTTTTGCCTCCTCCTCTGCCTCCCTCAGCCAGTGCACAAACAAAGATGGAGTGATGAAGCTTCCTGTCGTTCTCTCTGCAGCTCAAAGGAAACGATGACTCGCTGTGATTCTCTTCTGCAGCGACGTTAATCCACATCCACCCTTCAACACCTCCTTCCTCCCTTCCTTTCTCTCATTCTTCCCTTC
>NC_089205.1:31162441-31172441 GCF_963930695.1 Labrus bergylta
AACAGTAACTGAACTACAGTATATTGCCACAGTCACACAGAACACGTTATATTCATATCCTTGATGAAGGTAATACATTTAGCTGCTAATATGTAACCACACAGTGAGCCAAAAACAAACCTGGGCTCCATTAGCTTAGCAGGCAAAATATATAAAGTATTGGCAAATACTCCAGAAAAAGATCAAATATATATTCTCAACTCTTAACTCAATTGCACTAGACGCACTTCACATCAGATGTCGATTGGGAAGGACTAACATCCAGGAGAACCTCACGACAGGTTGAGACGTTTTGAGACGTGTTGTGTGTCTGGCCCGAGTCCATCGAAAAGTGAAAGTGAAAGCTAAAGGGAAAAAAAACTAGCAGAGACGTCCACCAGAGGGCGCCTTTTTCACATAGTGTGGTAAATGGTAAATAGACTTGAGCTTATAAAGCGCTTTTCTTGTCTTCTGACTACTCTAAGCACTTTTACACCGCAGGTCACACCTACACATTCACACACTGATGGTAGAGGCCGCTGTGTAAAGAGTCCGTCAGTATTAACTCATCCATTCACACACTGATGGTAGAGGCCGCTGAGTAAAGAGTCCGTCAGTATTAACTCATCCATTCACACACTGATGGTAGAGGCTGCTGTGTAAAGAGTCCGTCAGTATTAACTCATCCATTCACACACATTCACACACTGATGGTAGAGGCCGCTGAGTAAAGAGTCCATCAGTATTAACTCATCCATTCATACACATTCACACACTGATGGTAGAGGCTGCAGTGTAAAGAGTCCATCAGTATTAACTCATCCATTCATACACATTCACACACTGATGGTAGAGGCTGCTGTGTAAAGAGTCCGTCAGTATTAACTCATCCATTCATACACATTCACACACTGATGGTAGAGGCTGCTGTGTAAAGAGTCCGTCAGTATTAACTCATCCATTCACACACTGATGGTAGAGGCCGCTGAGTAAAGAGTCCGTCAGTATTAACTCATCCATTCACACACTGATGGTAGAGGCTGCTGTGTAAAGAGTCCGTCAGTATTAACTCATCCATTCACACACATTCACACACTGATGGTAGAGGCCGCTGAGTAAAGAGTCCATCAGTATTAACTCATCCATTCATACACATTCACACACTGATGGTAGAGGCTGCAGTGTAAAGAGTCCATCAGTATTAACTCATCCATTCATACACATTCACACACTGATGGTAGAGGCTGCTGTGTAAAGAGTCCGTCAGTATTAACTCATCCATTCACACACATTCACACACTGATGGTAGAGGCTGCTGAGTAAAGAGTCCATCAGTATTAACTCATCCATTCACACACATTCACACACTGATGGTAGAGGCCGCTGTGTAAAGAGTCCATCAGTATTAACTCATCCATTCACACACATTCACACACTGATGGTAGAGGCTGCTGAGTAAAGAGTCCATCAGTATTAACTCATCCATTCACACACATTCACACACTGATGGTAGAGGCCGCTGAGTAAAGAGTCCGTCAGTATTAACTCATCCATTCACACACTGGTGGTAGAGGCTGCTGTGTAAAGAGTCCGTCAGTATTAACTCATCCATTCACACACATTCACACACTGATGGTAGAGGCCACTGAGTAAAGAGTCCGTCAGTATTAACTCATCCATTCATACACATTCACACACTGATGGTAGAGGCCGCTGAGTAAAGAGTCCATCAGTATTAACTCATCCATTCATACACATTCACACACTGATGGTAGAGGCTGCAGTGTAAAGAGTCCATCAGTATTAACTCATCCATTCATACACATTCACACACTGATGGTAGAGGCTGCTGTGTAAAGAGTCCGTCAGTATTAACTCATCCATTCATACACATTCACACACTGATGGTAGAGGCTGCTGTGTAAAGAGTCCGTCAGTATTAACTCATCCATTCACACACTGATGGTAGAGGCTGCTGTGTAAAGAGTCCGTCAGTATTAACTCATCCATTCACACACATTCACACACTGATGGTAGAGGCCGCTGAGTAAAGAGTCCGTCAGTATTAACTCATCCATTCACACACTGATGGTAGAGGCTGCTGAGTAAAGAGTCCATCAGTATTAACTCATCCATTCACACACATTCACACACTGATGGTAGAGGCCGCTGTGTAAAGAGTCCATCAGTATTAACTCATCCATTCATACACATTCAAACACTGATGGTAGAGGCCGCTGAGTAAAGAGTCCGTCAGTATTAACTCATCCATTCACACACTGGTGGTAGAGGCTGCTGTGTAAAGAGTCCGTCAGTATTAACTCATCCATTCACACACATTCACACACTGATGGTAGAGGCCACTGAGTAAAGAGTCCGTCAGTATTAACTCATCCATTCATACACATTCACACACTGATGGTAGAGGCTGCAGTGTAAAGAGTCCATCAGTATTAACTCATCCATTCATACACATTCACACACTGATGGTAGAGGCTGCTGTGTAAAGAGTCCGTCAGTATTAACTCATCCATTCATACACATTCACACACTGATGGTAGAGGCTGCTGTGTAAAGAGTCCGTCAGTATTAACTCATCCATTCACACACATTCACACACTGATGGTAGAGGCCGCTGAGTAAAGAGTCCGTCAGTATTAACTCATCCATTCACACACATTCACACACTGATGGTAGAGGCTGCTGTGTAAAGAGTCCGTCAGTATTAACTCATCCATTCACACACATTCACACACTGATGGTAGAGGCTGCTGAGTAAAGAGTCCATCAGTATTAACTCATCCATTCACACACATTCACACACTGATGGTAGAGGCCGCTGTGTAAAGAGTCCATCAGTATTAACTCATCCATTCACACACATTCACACACTGATGGTAGAGGCCGCTGAGTAAAGAGTCCATCAGTATTAACTCATCCATTCATACACATTCACACACTGATGGTAGAGGCCGCTGAGTAAAGAGTCCGTCAGTATTAACTCATCCATTCACACACTGATGGTAGAGGCTGCTGTGTAAAGAGTCCGTCAGTATTAACTCATCCATTCACACACATTCACACTCTGATGGTAGAGGCCACTGAGTAAAGAGTCCGTCAGTATTAACTCATCCATTCATACACATTCACACACTGATGGTAGAGGCCGCTGAGTAAAGAGTCCGTCAGTATTAACTCATCCATTCACACACTGATGGTAGAGGCTGCTGTGTAAAGAGTCCGTCAGTATTAACTCATCCATTCACACACATTCACACACTGATGGTAGAGGCCACTGAGTAAAGAGTCCGTCAGTATTAACTCATCCATTCATACACATTCACACACTGATGGTAGAGGCCGCTGAGTAAAGAGTCCGTCAGTATTAACTCATCCATTCACACACATTCACACACTGATGGTAGAGGCTGCTGTGTAAAGAGTCCGTCAGTATTAACTCATCCATTCACACACATTCACACACTGATGGTAGAGGCCGCTGAGTAAAGAGTCCGTCAGTATTAACTCATCCATTCACACACATTCACACACTGATGGTAGAGGCCGCTGAGTAAAGAGTCCGTCAGTATTAACTCATCCATTCACACACATTCACACACTGATGGTAGAGGCCGCTGAGTAAAGAGTCCGTCAGTATTAACTCATCCATTCACACACAGATGGTAGAGGCCGCTGTGTAAAGAGTCCATCAGTATTAACTCATCCATTCACACACATTCACACACTGATGGTAGAGGCCGCTGTGTAAAGAGTCCATCAGTATTAACTCATCCATTCACACACATTCACACACTGATGGTAGAGGCCGCTGTGTAAAGAGTCCGTCAGTATTAACTCATCCATTCATACACATTCACACACTGATGGTAGAGGCCGCTGAGTAAAGAGTCCGACAGTATTAACTCATCCATTCACACACTGATGGTAGAGGCTGCTGTGTAAAGAGTCCGTCAGTATTAACTCATCCATTCACACACATTCACACACTGATGGTAGAGGCCGCTGAGTAAAGAGTCCATCAGTATTAACTCATCCATTCATACACATTCACACACTGATGGTAGAGGCTGCAGTGTAAAGAGTCCATCAGTATTAACTCATCCATTCATACACATTCACACACTGATGGTAGAGGCTGCTGTGTAAAGAGTCCATCAGTATTAACTCATCCATTCGTTAAGTTTCTTGCCCAAGGACACATCGGACATGTTGTTGCAGGAGCTGGGGATTGAACCTGCGACCTTCCGGTTGAGAGAAGGTCGTGTATTTGTTCATGTTTTACACCTTGAACCAGGCCATCTAATGACAGAAAGTCAACAGTATACAGCTGTTGCACTGATCATCTGATTGGACAGAACTAGTTACTGTTAGCTCTTTGTTTCTTTTGACGTCTGATTCTCATTTCGAATTGTCTCCTGCAGGTCTCATCCTTCTCTTCTACCTCGTCTTCTACGCCTTTCTGGCAGGAATGTTTTTTCTTACCATGTGGGTCATGTTGCAGACTTTGGATGAAAACGTTCCTCGCTGTCAGGACAGAGTAGCACATCCAGGTGAGTCAACTCCCACCTGGTCTTATGTTTAAGTTTGGGTTGAGTTCACATAAAAACCGTCTCTATCCTGGGCTTTACAGCTGACGCACAGATGTTAGCTAATAACATGAACATGTATCAGTCAAAGAAGATAAAGTTTTTACCATGACAACATTTAATGAATTTATTTTGATAATTTTTTTTTATCTTCACTTTTTTGATTATGAACTTTTTGGAGAACAGGTTTGGTGATTCGTCCCCATGCAGCTGAAATTTCCTTTAATCGCAGCGATGCACCAAAGAACGAGTACATCCAACAACTCCATGAGCTGCTGCAGCGTGAGTATGAATGCACATCCTGAGTACACACACACACACACACACACACACACACACACACACACACACACACACACACACACACACACACACACACACACATCCTGAGTACACACACACACACACACACATCCTGAGTATACGCACACCCACACATCGTGATGCCACTGCAAATGTGATTAATCTCTGTTCACCTGGACTCAACGAGACTATCAAACTTGAATATATCAAACCTGATTATATCAAACCTGAATATATCATACCTGAATATATCAAACCTGAATATATCATACCTGAATATATCAAACCTGAATATATCATACCTGAATATATCAAACCTGAATATATCATACCTGAATATATCAAACCTGAATATATCATACCTGAATATATCAAACCTGAATATATCATACCTGAATATATCAAACCTGAATATATCATACCTGAATATATCATACCTGAATATATCATACCTGAATATATCATACCTGAATATATCAAACCTGAATATATCATACCTGAATATATCAAACCTGAATATATCATACCTGAATCTATCATACCTGAATATATCAAACCTGAAAAAATCATACCTGAATCTATCATACCTGAATATATCAAACCTGAATATATCATACCTGAATATATCATACCTGAAAAAATCATACCTGAATATATCATACCTGAATATATCAAACCTGAAAAAATCATACCTGAATATATCATACCTGAATATATCATACCTGAATCTATCATACCTGAATATATCAAACCTGAAAAAATCATACCTGAATCTATCATACCTGAATATATCATACCTGAATATATCATACCTGAATCTATCATACCTGAATATATCATACCTGAAAAAATCATACCTGAATATATCATACCTGAATATATCAAACCTGAAAAAATCATACCTGAATATATCATACCTGAATATATCATACCTGAATCTATCATACCTGAATATATCAAACCTGAAAAAATCATACCTGAATATATCATACCTGAATATATCATACCTGAATATATCAAACCTGAATATATCATACCTGAATATATCATACCTGAATATATCATACCTGAATATATCATACCTGAATATATCATACCTGAATCTATCATACCTGAATATATCATACCTGAAAAAATCATACCTGAATATATCATACCTGAATATATCAAACCTGAAAAAATCATACCTGAATATATCATACCTGAATATATCATACCTGAATCTATCATACCTGAATATATCAAACCTGAAAAAATCATACCTGAATATATCATACCTGAATATATCATACCTGAATATATCATACCTGAATATATCATACCTGAATATATCATACCTGAATAAAGAAATACATATAGTGGGTAACCACTAACCCTTCACATAAAAGTCTGTAGATTAGGTGAGTATGGGTCTTGATTTGTTGCTATGGTTTTCATCTGCAGGTTATAACGACAGTATTC
Source organism: Labrus bergylta (assembly GCF_963930695.1). Lineage (NCBI taxonomy): Eukaryota > Metazoa > Chordata > Actinopteri > Labriformes > Labridae > Labrus > Labrus bergylta. The sequence goes on from NC_089205.1 coordinate 31,168,792, forward strand.
AGGAGCGTAACGATCTGTGTCTGGTGGGTGAATATACGGAGCAGGATGACGAGTCTGTGAAGAAAGTCTGTCAGTTTAAACGCAGTACGCTGCGTCAGTGCTCCGGTCTGTCCGACACCAGCTTTGGATACGCTGAGGGGAAACCGTGCATCATTATCAAGATGAACCGGGTCAGTGACACTCTGTGGTTCAGACTCTCCCTAACTCTGACCCCCCACCTTTGTAGATCTGACCCTGTAGACCTTTAAGTTCTGTTTAGTTTTAGGCTCAGTATTTGATCATATATAGACCTCATTGGGACCCTCACCTGTATAGATATCAGTTGTGTTCAGAACTGATATCTATACATATAAACCCTTACTAATCTTTTCCTTCTTTATGGATTACTGAGACGATGGGAAAAGTTTTGTTTAAGTGGTATCGCCGATGATTTTAGCGAAATGGCTCAATAGTGCCCACTTGAATTGTTTAAACGTTAACCCTTCCACAGGTTTAATTTACAAGTGTGAAAATTTGTATGCATATGTATCAGGTCAAGACCTTCAAAATAGCTTCATATCGTCTTGGTGACAAGAAGTCAGCTATTACATTTATTTTATTAGTAAAATTACAGCTCTACAGATTAAAGTAGAGCAACAGCTGCACGATAGCATTTATGTTGCAGGTACAGCAGTTTCTGAAAAGAGGTATTTAAGTTTTAAAAATGAGTCTGTGCATACCTTAGAGTGCAATTTTGCTAGTATATTATTTGCAAAGATAAACATTACATTGGAGGTTGTTTGACAGCTGTGCTGCTAAAAAAATCCTTCAAAGAGTCACTGTGTGCTTTTCCCCTGCTATGACAGAGAGATGTTATACAATCGTATAGCCAGGGGGATGAAAGAGTTCTTGAGTCTGTCCATGGAGCATGATTGTGACAGCAGTCTGCCACTGAACACCCTCCTCTGCCTTGTGAAGATGCTCTGCAGAGGGTGGTGTGTGTTGTCCTTCTCCCTGCCACCGTCACCAGAGAGTCCAGCTCTGAGCCAACCACAAAGCCAGCCTTCCTCACCTGCCTGTCCACCCGCGCTGCATCCCTCTTCTTACTGCTTCCCTTCCCATATTATCCCAGCATGGAAGAAGACACTGGCCACAACAGACTGGCAAACCTGCATCAGCTTTTTGCAGATGCTGATGAACTTCCTGCAATTATTTGTTGTTTTCGTTGTTTGCTGACCAGTCCAGCCTTTCATCCAACTGCAGCCCCAGATATCCATAGGTCCTGACCATATCCAGCCCCCCAGTGGAAAAAAAGATTGTCAGTGTGGCTTGTTCCTTCAGAGGTCCACCACCATCTCCTTGGTCTTGGTGGTGCCCAGCTGCAGGAAGGAGTGGGAAAAGTTGTATTTGTCCTTGTAGCAGTATTGGTGGTGGTGTTGGGGGAGATGAGGATCAGGGTAGGGCTGTCCAAAGAGGCACTCTTGTTGTTCTGCAGCTCCTGCTCCACCTTCCCTCTGTACTCCTCCTTTGTCTCTAAGAGGGCGCACTCACACAAGACGTACATCAGAGAGTAAGAACAACACAAGCAAGGATCTAGAAAAAAGGGAACAATGGACACACAAGTGCTGACAGGAAGCGACCAGAGGCAGAGTACAACATTGGTAGTGCCAACCCAACACCCTTGATAGTGCATGTAGGAAGACCTGCCAGTAGAGAGTTGCAATAGTCGATGTTTGATATCACAAGAGCCTGTACCAGGAGCTGTGTAGTTCTGACAGGTAAGGTCTGATCTTCCTGATGTTGTTCAGGGCAAATCGACATGACCGGGCAATCGAGGCTACACAAACCTTAAAAGTTAGCTGGTCATCAATCATGACACCCAGGTTCCTGCAGACTTTGTGGGCATGAGTTTGGTTGTTCCAAGCTGGATATTGATCTGTGGTTGTACAGAGGGACTGGCTGGGATGACAAGAAGCTCAGTCTTTGAAAGATTGAGTTGAAGGTGCCGTTCATTCATCCATTTAGAGATATCAGCAAGGCATGATGAGATTCTTGCAGAGACTGTAGCATCATGTGGCAGGAATGTACTCTCAGTGAATGGTTTGTCTAAATGAATTTACAGTCTCATAATGACACCACTGCAGCAGTGCAATTTGTTGCAGTGCTAAAACCCCAACATGCAGCAAACCCCGACACACATAAATGAATAAATCAATTATTTTATAAATATTTATAAATGGATACAAATAAGAATAATAATGAATTGAATTGAATTGAATTGTGTGTTTGCAGGTCATTGGACTGAAACCACGTGGAGACCCTTACATCAACTGTACTGCCAAGGTAACACTGAGACAAACAAACACAGACGCAAACACACACTTCATAATGTTGTGAATATTTCCCTTCAAATTGTTAAAATCAAATATTTTCAGCATTTGGAACAGAAGGAAAGTTTGACGAGTCTATATTTTGTATTTGAATAAAGTTCTCTGTCTCTCTCTCTGGTAGAGAGACAGTCCCTTACAGATGCGGTACTTTCCATCAGAAGGTCGTCTGGATAAAATGTTTTTCCCCTACTACGGCAAGAAAGCTCACGTGGGTATAATTATTATTATTATGTCCTCTCTCTCTCTCTCTAATTCAAATAAGCTTCATTAACAGGGCAGGCAGGTCAGCAATCTATGCTGCCAAAGCAATACAGAAAAGTATGATTGACAAATTATAGACAATATACAAATACCAATAATCATAACAAATATAATAGATAAGTCATTAGCAATAACTATGAGTCATTTAACAGGTTTAAATAATGGGAAATATTAAGTTTTTCTTGGGGTATGACAACCATGAATATATTTAGCAGCTTGTACAGCCTGGCCTCTCTGGGTAACCAGTTGTGTCTGTGACAGCCTGTTTCTATGGTCAGACTGTGTCCACTCAGTCTGTACATCGTCAACGTTTTCCTTAATTTCACATCCCTCACTGTGCTCAGGTACTCTATCAGCTTGTAGTCTCTGTTTAGGCTTAAATAGAATTCTAATGTTCTTTGTGATTTGGTGAATTTGTTCAAATATTTCATATAATTTTAATTTTAATTTCTCTCTCTCCATGTTTACTGTACCTCTCTAAACCCCTCTGTGTGTTTACAGCCTGACTATGTGCAGCCTGTGGTCGCGGTGCAGCTGTTGTTAACTAAAGAAGATTATAATGTGGAGCAGACTGTGGAGTGTAAAGTGGAAGGTTCAGACCTGCGTAATAACGATGACCGGGACAAGTTTCTTGGTCGCGTCATTTTCCGGGTCAAAGTGTCAGAGTAACAGGATCCTTGATGCACCATGGATAGCACAAATTAGAAATTATTCCTTGTTCCGGACAATTTGGAATCCAGACCTGATCTGATCGTAGGTGTCTGTAGCTGTCTGTTCATACTCTGGGTCCTCAGATCTGGACCACTGAGAGCAGTAGAGCCTGTTTCAGTCTGGGTTCAGTCATCATTCAGCTGTTTCACCCTGTGGTCCATTTGTGCTCTCAGTAGACAAACAGAAACCAGAGTGACACCAGTTCAAGCTGTTCAGACAGTTGGAGCAGATCAGGTCTGGTATGGAAGCATGTTAGCACGGACATGTTGTTGTTTCTTTCGTACGTTGTGATGTAATCAAACAAAAATC
>NC_089205.1:31180088-31197588 GCF_963930695.1 Labrus bergylta
GAGACACAGAGACAGAGAGAGAGAGAGATACAGAGAGAGAGAGACACAGAGACACAGAGACAGAGAGAGAGAGAGAGAGAGACAGAGAGAGATACAGAGAGAGAGAGACACAGAGACAGAGAGAGAGAGACAGGGAGAGAGAGAGACAGAGAGAGAGAAACAGAGAGACAGAGAGAGAGAGAGACAGAGAGAGAGAGACAGAGAGACAGAGAGAAACAGAGAGACAGAGAGTGAGAAGAGAGAGAAACAGAGAGACAGAGAGAGAGAGAGAGGGAGGAGAGAGAGAGAGACAGAGAGAGAGAGACAGAGAGAAACAGAGAGAGAGAGAGAGACAGAGAGAGAGAGAGACAGAGAGAGAGACAGAGAGAGAGACAGAGAGAGAGAGAGAGAGAAACAGAGAGACAAGAGAGAGAGAGACAGAGAGAGAGAGAGAGAACAGAGAGAGAGAACAGGAGAAGAGACAGAGAGACAGAGAGAGAGAAACAGAGACGGAGAGAGAGAAGAGACAGAGAGAGAACAGAGAGAGACAGAGAGAAGAGACAGAGAGAGTACAGAGAGAGAGAGAGAGAGAGAGAAACAGAGACAGAGAGAGAGAGAGAGAAACTGAGAGAGAGAGATACAGAGAGAGAGAGAGAGAGAGAGAGAAACAGAGACGAGAGAGAGGAGAGAGAAACAGAGAGACAGAGAGAGAGGGTGAGAGAAGAGAGATAGAGAGAGAGAGGGAGAGAGAGAGAAAACAGAGAGATAGAGAGAGAGAGAGGGATGAGAGAGAGAGAGACACACACACAGAGAGAGAGATTAGAGAGAGGGAGAGAGAGAGGAGAGAGAGAGGAGAGAGACACACACAGAGAGAGAGATAGAGAGAGGGAGAGAGAGAGAGAGGGAGAGAGGAGAGAGACACAGAGAGAGAGAGAGACAGAGAGAGAGAGAGAGAGAGAGAGAGAGAGAGAGAGACACACACACAGAGAGAGAGAGAGACAGAGAGAGAGAGAGAGAGAGAGAGAGAGAGAGAGAGAGACACACACAGAGAGAGATAGAGAGAGGGAGAGAGAGAGTTAGCCTTCATATGACAAAACACACCGACACGCGCCCGGAAGTGTTTAGTTGAGACCCGGAAGTTTTCAGTTGGAGCCAAAATGGAGGTGAGCGTGAGCCAGTCGGCAGAAGAAGCTGATGTGGGTTAAGGAGAGAAACGGGACCGTTAAACACCGCGCAACGGGACACAGTGACAGCCAGGCTACCGGAGAGTCTGCAGAGGAACGAGCCGCAGTCTGGGACTCAGGTAGATGCTGTAAGTTTCACCTGTTTACACCTGTTTACACTTGTGAAGCGCTGCGGCGCTCTGGCCGTTAGCTTAGTGTGCTAACATGTTGAGTCACGGGTGTTCCGGGTCCGTGAACACACCACGGTGACCGTAAGTCACACACTGACACAGTGGGCGAGGTCACCTGTTCGTGGATTTACCTGTGATCTATTTGAATCATAAAGAAACGTGAGCTAAGCCTGCTAATATGCTACACACCTCCTCTGTTGTTAGCATCACGCTAACAGGGAAGCTAGCGAGTTAGCGAACTACGTCACCTTCTGTGCTGTGACGTCATTGTGTACGTCGGTCCATGTGAAGTCAGAAAACATGAAGTCAATGTTAGGATGATCCTGTCAATCAAAAGTATGATTACATCATCTGAGTGCGTGTGAGGCCTGCTGCTAACGTTAGCTTAGCATGTGTCTGAGCGTCATTATCATCCTGAGTGTAAACACTGACCCGAACCAGAACCAGAACCAGAACCACCTAACTGAACCAGAACCACCTAACTGAACCAGAACTACCTAACTGAACCAGAACCACCTAACTGAACCAGAACCACCTAACTGAACCAGAACCAGAACCACCTAACTGAACCAGAACCACCTAACTGAACCAGAACCAGAACCACCTAACTGAACCAGAACCACCTAACTGAACCAGAACCAGAACCACCTAACTGAACCAGAACCACCTAACTGAACCAGAACTACCTAACTGAACCAGAACCACCTAACTGAACCAGAACCAGAACCACCTAACTGAACAGAACCACCTAACTGAACCAGAACCAGAACCACCTAACTGAACCAGAACCACCTAACTGAACCAGAACCAGAACCACCTAACTGAACCAGAACCACCTAACTGAACCAGAACCACCTAACTGAACCAGAACCAGAACCACCTAACTGAACCAGAACCACCTAACTGAACCAGAACCAGAACCACCTAACTGACCCAGAACCAGAACCACCTACTGAACCAGAAACCACCTAACTGAACCAGAACCACCTAACTGAACCAGGACCACCTAACTGAACCAGAACTACCTAACTGAACCAGAACCACCTAACTGAACCAGAACCAGAACCACCTAACTGAACCAGAACCAGAACCACCTAACTGAACTAGAACCACCTAACTGAACCAGAACCACCTAACTGAACCAGAACCAGAACCACCTAACTGAACCAGAACCAGAACCACCTAACTGAACTAGAACCACCTAACTGAACCAGAACCACCTAACTGAACCAGAACCACCTAACTGAACCAGAACCAGAACCACCTAACTGAACCAGAACCACCTAACTGAACCAGAACCACCTAACTGAACCAGAACCAGAACCACCTAACTGAACCAGAACCACCTAACTGAACCAGAACCAGAACCACCTAACTGAACCAGAACCACCTAACTGAACCAGAACCAGAACCACCTAACTGAACCAGAACCACCTAACTGAACCAGAACTACCTAACTGAACCAGAACCACCTAACTGAACCAGAACCAGAACCACCTAACTGAACCAGAACCACCTAACTGAACCAGAACCAGAACCACCTAACTGAACCAGAACCACCTAACTGAACCAGAACCAGAACCACCTAACTGAACCAGAACCACCTAACTGAACCAGAACCACCTAACTGAACCAGAACCAGAACCACCTAACTGAACCAGAACCACCTAACTGAACCAGAACCAGAACCACCTAACTGACCCAGAACCAGAACCACCTAACTGACCCAGAACCAGAACCACCTAACTGAACCAGAACCACCTAACTGAACCAGAACCACCTAACTGAACCAGGACCACCTAACTGAACCAGAACTACCTAACTGAACCAGAACCACCTAACTGAACCAGAACCAGAACCACCTAACTGAACCAGAACCAGAACCACCTAACTGAACTAGAACCACCTAACTGAACCAGAACCACCTAACTGAACCAGAACCAGAACCACCTAACTGAACCAGAACCAGAACCACCTAACTGAACTAGAACCACCTAACTGAACCAGAACCACCTAACTGAACCAGAAAGAAATGTGTGTGTGTGTGTGTGTGTGTGTGTGTGTCTCAGGTGGTCATGGCGGAGTGGCGGGGGGAGTGCACGTGGAAGAGACACGTCTCAGAACAGCTGAAGCTCAGAGACCGAGTGCAGAGACAATCCTTTGAAGAACTCATCCACCAGTGTGAGTCATCACTGACTGTCTGTCTGTCTGTCTGACTGTCTGTCTGACTGACTGTCTGTCTGTCTGTGTGCCTGTCTGTCTACGGTTCAATATGTGTCTGTCTGTGTTTTGATCATGTTTCAGTGTTTTATAACAGCTAGGGATTAAGAAAGAAGCTTTCGGGAAGCTCCAACATGGAGGAAGTGTAGAGGAGGAGCTCCAACATGGAGGTAGTGTAGAGGGGGAGGAGCTCCAACATGGAGTTAGTGTAGAGCTCCAACATGGAGGTAGTGTAGAGGGGGAGGAGCTCCAACATGGAGGTAGTGTAGAGGGGGAGGAGCTCCAACATGGAGTTAGTGTAGAGCTCCAACATGGAGGTAGTATAGAGGGGGAGGAGCTCCAACATGGAGGTAGTGTAGAGGGGGAGGAGCTCCAACATGGAGATAGTGTAGAGGGGGAGGAGCTCCAACATGGAGGCAGTGTAGAGGGGGAGGATCTCCAACATGGAGGCAGTGTAGAGGGGGAGGAGCTCCAACATGGAGGCAGTGTAGAGGGGGAGGAGCTCCAACATGGAGGCAGTGTAGAGGGGGAGGAGCTCCAACATGGAGGCAGTGTAGAGGGGGAGGAGCTCCAGCATGGAGGCAGTGTAGAGGGGGAGGAGCTCCAACATGGAGGTAGTGTAGAGGGGGAGGAGCTCCAACATGGAGGTAGTGTAGAGGAGGAGCTCCAGCATGGAGGCAGTGTAGAGGAGGAGCTCCAACATGGAGGTAGTGTAGAGGGGGAGGAGCTCCAACATGGAGGTAGTGTAGAGGAGGAGCTCCAACATGGAGGCTGTGTAGAGGGGGAGGAGCTCCAACATGGAGGCAGTGTAGAGGAGGAGCTCCAGCATGGAGGCAGTGTAGAGGAGGAGCTCCAACATGGAGGCAGTGTAGAGGAGGAGCTCCAGCATGGAGGCAGTGTAGAGGAGGAGCTCCAACATGGAGGTAGTGTAGAGGGGGAGGAGCTCCAACATGGAGGTAGTGTAGAGGAGGAGCTCCAACATGGAGGTAGTGTAGAGGGGGAGGAGCTCCAACATGGAGGCAGTGTAGAGGAGGAGCTCCAGCATGGAGGCAGTGTAGAGGAGGAGCTCCAACATGGAGGCGGTGTAGAGGGGGAGGAGCTCCAGCATGGAGGCAGTGTAGAGGAGGAGCTCCAACATGGAGGCAGTGTAGAGGAGGAGCTCCAGCATGGACGCAGTGTAGAGGGGGAGGAGCTCCAACATGGAGGCAGTGTAGAGGGGGAGGAGCTCCAACATGGAGGCAGTGTAGAGGGGGAGGAGCTCCAGCATGGACGCAGTGTAGAGGGGGAGGAGCTCCAACATGGAGGCAGTGTAGAGGGGGAGGATCTCCAACATGGAGGCAGTGTAGAGGAGGAGCTCCAACATGGAGGCAGTGTAGAGGGGGAGGAGCTCCAACATGGAGGCAGTGTAGAGGGGGAGGAGCTCCAGCATGGAGGCAGTGTAGAGGGGGAGGAGCTCCAGCATGGAGGCAGTGTAGAGGGGGAGGAGCTCCAACATGGAGGCTGTGTAGAGGAGGAGCTTTCAGTTTGAAAATGAATTTTAAATGGGGAAGAAATGGAATGACACTTCATATAGAAAAGAGTGGAAAACAACATGCTCCTTATCCTGGAGACAATATGGAAGAAGAGAACAAGATGTCTTATGAAGCAGAGGTGATGCAGACCTCGTCATGTCTTTTGGGGTTTCCCTCATATTGGAGTCTACTGGCAGGAGGTTAAAACTTCCTCTATGATCTGATTTACTTCACTCCATGTCACAGTGAGAAAGACATGTTGAGCAGCAGAGGAGTGGATCATCATAAACACCTTTACCCCTCATTACCTGCTACACCTTCAGGCAGCCCCGCCCACCGGGGATTGTCCTGGTTCTCCCGGTTAGCCGCTCCGGGTCTGACTGCTCGCCATGCTAAAAGTAATGTTGTCGTCAGCGTCACCAAAATGTAGTGCCTGGTGATTGGCTATTAACGGGGTTTCCTCGTTCCTGCGCGCAGACTGGAACGCGTGGAAAATAGTTAAACGCCAAACTGTTGTGTGTGTGTGTGTGTGTGTGTGTGTGTGTGTGTGTGTGTGTGTGTGTGTGTGTGTGTGTGTGTGTGTGTGTGTGTGTGTGTGTGTGTGTGTGTGTGTGTGTGTGTGTGTGTGTGTGTGTGTGTGTGTGTGTGTGTGTGTGTGTGTGTGTGTGTGTGTGTGTGTGTGTGTCACAGATAACCGTCTGCTGGAGAGGTCGGACCTGCAGGCTGTTCTGTCAGAGAGGTACCAGGCCGACAAGTATGAGGTGCAGAGAGGACACGAGACCAGGTGAGGGCTAGAACATTCTGAATCACCTGTTCAGGTGGAAACTGTGCTGACAGCAGGTGTGTTTCAGCTCGGGGGCGGAGTCAAGTCGCAGTGACGCCCTGCAGCAGGAGATGGCTCAGATGAGAATCAGACACCAGGAGGAGCTGACTGAGCTGCACAAGAAACGAGGAGAGGTGAGTGTTCATGAACTGTGCTCCTGCACCTGTCAGTGACATCCTCTCTCGATGACGAGGCCGTGTTCACTGATTCTGTACGTGGTCAAACATTTCCTCAGCTTTGGATCAGTCACAGTGCTCACATATTCTGCCACTGTGTAATCTCTATTTAGGGCCAGATAACATTCTCATTCTGTCCAATGTGTTAAATAGTTTTCTTTTACTTTTTGAATCATTTGGTTGATTCTGATTGGGTTTCTGTCTGAGGGCTCTGCTTGGGGGTACAGTCCCAGAACCAGGTGTCTGAGGGGGCAGCTCTCTGAAGACTCTCTGGAGGTTAGAGTCCCAGAACCAGGTGTCTGAGGGGGCAGCTCTCTGAAGACTCTCTGGAGGTTAGAGTCCCAGAACCAGGTGTCTGAGGGGGCAGCTCTCTGAAGACTCTCTGGAGGTTAGAGTCCCAGAACCAGGTGTCTGAGGGGGCAGCTCTCTGAAGACTCTCTGGAGGTTAGAGTCCCAGAACCAGGTGTCTGAGGGGGCAGCTCTCTGAAGACTCTCTGGAGGTTAGAGTCCCAGAACCAGGTGTCTGAGGGGGCAGCTCTCTGAAGACTCTCTGGAGGTTAGAGTCCCAGAACCAGGTGTCTGAGGGGGCAGCTCTCCGAAGACTCTCTGGAGGTTAGAGTCCCAGAACCAGGTGTCTGAGGGGGCAGCTCTCTGAAGACTCTCTGGAGGTTAGAGTCCCAGAACCAGGTGTCTGAGGGGGCAGCTCTCTGAAGACTCTATGGAGGTTAGAGTCCCAGAACCAGGTGTCTGAGGGGGCAGCTCTCCGAAGACTCTCTGGAGGTTAGAGTCCCAGAACCAGGTGTCTGAGGGGGCAGCTCTCCGAAGACTCTCTGGAGGTTAGAGTCCCAGAACCAGGTGTCTGAGGGGGCAGCTCTCCGAAGACTCTCTGGAGGTTAGAGTCCCAGAACCAGGTGTCTGAGGGGGCAGCTCTCTAAAGACTCTCTGGAGGTTAGAGTCCCAGAACCAGGTGTCTGAGGGGGCAGCTCTCTGAAGACTCTATGGAGGTTAGAGTCCCAGAACCAGGTGTCTGAGGGGGCAGCTCTCTGAAGACTCTCTGGAGGTTAGAGTCCCAGAACCAGGTGTCTGAGGGGGCAGCTCTCTGAAGACTCTCTGGAGGTTAGAGTCCCAGAACCAGGTGTCTGAGGGGGCAGCTCTCCGAAGACTCTCTGGAGGTTAGAGTCCCAGAACCAGGTGTCTGAGGGGGCAGCTCTCTAAAGACTCTCTGGAGGTTAGAGTCCCAGAACCAGGTGTCTGAGGGGGCAGCTCTCCGAAGACTCTCTGGAGGTTAGAGTCCCAGAACCAGGTGTCTGAGGGGGCAGCTCTCCGAAGACTCTCTGGAGGTTAGAGTCCCAGAACCAGGTGTCTGAGGGGGCAGCTCTCTGAAGACTCTCTGGAGGTTAGAGTCCCAGAACCAGGTGTCTGAGGGGGCAGCTCTCTAAAGACTCTGTGGAGGTTAGAGTCCCAGAACCAGGTGTCTGAGGGGGCAGCTCTCTGAAGACTCTCTGGAGGTCAGGGCTTTGTAACGGAGCGTGTCAGGGTCACTTTCTTTGATGTGGTTATAAAATGTAAAAGCTTTATTTTGATGATTAAAGGGTATCGTCCTAATTCTGCTCTGCATTAATTATTCAGGCTTTTCCGTTGGACACTGAGGATGGATTTACAGAATTCGGAATGTCTCAGTTTGATGTTCATCCCATTTAGAACAATCTTTGTTTTGCATGAGGACCTCACAACTATACAGAGTCCAGTAATGTCTTTCTCTCTCCTGCAGCTCGCCCAGAGTGTGATTGAACTGAACAACCAGATTCAACAGAAAGACAAAGAGATCCAGAGCAACGAGGCCAAGTTAGTGTGTGTGTGTGTGTGTGTGTGTGTGTGTGTGTGTGTGTGTGTGTGTGTGTGTGTGTGTGTGTGTGTGTGTGTGTGTGTGTGTGTGTGTGTGTGTGTGTGTGTGTGTGTGTGTGTGTGTGTGTGTGTGTGTGTGTGTGTGTGTGTGTGTGTGTGTGTGTGTGTGTGTGTGTGTGTGTGTGTTCGTGTTCTCAGGTGTGTTTGTATTTCAGGATGTTGGAGTACCAGCAGCAGATCAGCGGTCTTGAGGGTGACTGTCGGGAGCTGAGGAGCAGCCTGCAGGTGAGAGGACACACCTGAGGGGGCGGGTCTTATTGAGTCGACAGAAGTGATGGAGGTCGGTGATGAGAAGTAAAAGGTCTGATTACCCACAATCCTCTCCTGCTGCCCTCTGGCTCCCAGCAGCCCCTGCTACCAGCTCCCATCATGCTCTAGTGGTGCAATGGTGGTCCCAGCAGCTGCTGACAAACAGAGGGTGACATCACAGCGTGAGTCTGCACAGAGAACCTGCAGACTCACTGATGATGTCACCCAACACAGCCAATCAGCTCGGAGTGTCAGGCTAAAGGAGAGGAGGGGCCTGATCTCAAGTTTTCAACCTGAGACCTCCTGAACAGGAAGTCAGTGTGTTACAGTCAAACATTTCCCCCATCTGGACAGGAAGTCAGTGTTAACCAGCCTGTTCTTGAGGCTTAGGGTGCATCCGGATTGTCCCTCCTATCTCCTTCACTATCCTCTTCACCTTAACCCCAGGGAGAACGTCATGAGGTTAAGGAAAGATGTTAGGAGAATTCATAAAGGACTTAGGGAAAGGCGATCTCGTTGCTCTAACAATCCGACCACATTTCCACTAGGCCACATCATTAAATGTGACGGGCCGGCGGAGGTTAATGACGTGGGTCTGCCGTGTTGAAACTACAATGTTCAGAAAATGGACTACAAAAAGATCATCTAAAAAACTTTCCCCTGTGCTTCTTACTGGTGAAATAATCCAACTGCACAAAGCATTCTTAAGTGAATGAAATGTGGAGAATAAAACATCATCTGGATAAAAATGTCCCTTTCATGATCTGTGTCACTTTACGGTCATCGTTCCTTTTGGTCGGATGCGCGACTCGCTTAAAATGTTTCGGCCACAAGGAATTGTGGGGCGTCATATCTCATCTCCTTTGGTAAAGGATGGTCCAATGTATCCTAAAGGAGGTTATAAAGGAAGCATTGACCCACCTTTCCTTAGCTTTAGAGAATTCAAACAGCTCTTATCATGGCTGCCACTTAAACGCTTCCAGGTCATTTCACTCACTTAGGAACCTTCCTAAGATAAAAAAGACAATTCAGATGCACCCTTTGACTCAATCAGTCATGTTTCCATGGTAACGACAGCCGTAAGCTGAGGGAGGTGTGTGACGATACATTAAGGTTAATAAGGACTTCTTGTGTCCCTGCAGGACTTGGAGAGAGCCAATCAGACGCTGAAGGACGAGTATGACGCTCTGCAGATCACCTTCTCAGCCCTAGAGGAGAAACTTAGAAAAACCACAGAGGACAACCAGGAGCTAGTGTCTCGCTGGATGGCTGAGAAGGCTCAGGAGGCCAACAAGCTGAACGCAGAGAACGAGAAGGACACCAGGTGCTCTGCATGGCTGCTGCTTCACCAAACTACTGAATCCAACGAGTGACTGCTACAACCAACGACTGACTGCTCAACCAACGACTGACTGCTCAACCAACGACTGACTGCTCAACCAACGACTGACTGCTCAACCAACGACTGACTGCTACAACCAACGACTGACTGCTCAACCAATGACTGACTGCTACAACCAACGACTGACTGCTCAACCAATGACTGACTGCTACAACCAACGACTGACTGCTCAACCAACGACTGACTGCTCAACCAACGACTGACTGCTCAACCAACGACTGACTGCTACAACCAACGACTGACTGCTACAACCAACGACTGACTGCTCAACCAACGACTGACTGCTACAACCAACAACTGACTGCTCAACCAATGACTGACTGCTACAACCAACAACTGACTGCTCAACCAACAACTGACTGCTACAACCAACGACTGACTGCTACAACCAACAACTGACTGCTCAACCAATGACTGACTGCTACAACCAATGACTGACTGCTACAACCAACAACTGACTGCTCAACCAACAACTGACTGCTCAACCAATGACTGACTGCTACAACCAACAACTGACTGCTCAACCAACAACTGACTGCTCAACCAACGAGTGACTGCTCAACCAACAACTGACTGCTCAACCAACGAGTGACTGCTCAACCAACGACTGACTGCTACAACCAACGACTGACTGCTACAACCAACGACTGACTGCTCAACCAACGACTGACTGCTACAACCAACGACTGACTGCTCAACCAACGACTGACTGCTACAACCAACGACTGACTGCTCAACCAACGAGTGACTGCTCAACCAACGAGTGACTGCTACAACCAACGACTGACTGCTCAACCAACAAGTGACTGCTACAACCAACGACTGACTGCTACATCCAACGACTCACTGCTACAACCAACGACTGACTGCTACATCCAACGACTGACTGCTCAACCAACAAGTGACTGCTACAACCAACGACTGACTGCTACATCCAACGACTCACTGCTACAACCAACGACCGACTGCTCAACCAACGACTGACTGCTACGACTGACTGCTACAACCAACAACCGACTGCTCAACCAACAACTGACTGCTACGACTGACTGCTACAACCAATGACTGACTGCTCAACCAACAACCGACTGCTACAACCAACAACTGACTGCTCAACCAACAACTGACTGCTACAACCAACAACTGACTGCTACAACCAACAATTGACTGCTACAACACACCACCCTCTGACTGACTGTGTTTGTTTTGCAGGCGCAGACAGGCGAAGCTGCAGAAGGAGTTGGCGGATGCCGCCAAAGAGCCGCTGCCCGTGGACCCGTCAGTATATTTTTATTAAACATTTTAATAATGTATGTACAGAAGTGGCCATGGTACAGGCACACAGGTGAAGTGAGCTCTGATTGGTCTGTCTTCTCAGTGACGATGACATTGAGGTTTTGGCTGAGGATGGAGGGAAGGGGGGTGGAGAGACTTCACCTAACAGAGCAGTCAGCAGGACCCCCAGGTGAGAACAGACTGCGCTGATTTTAGAAACATTTTAATAAACAGCTCAGAGGGCACATCTACATATTCTAGTTCATAAAAGCAGAGCTCCATCAGTGTGACATTTTAACATGTGTGTGTGTGTGTGTTCTGTGTAGTAAGATGAGCTCTCAGCCTCCTCCTGGTGGTCTGCGCATCTCCATCTCCAACATATTTGGGTAGGTAGGACTTCCTGTCTCTCTCTCTGCCCGTCTGTCTCTCTGTGAGGTGTAGTCTCACTGATGGTGTCTCTCTCTCTGCCCGTCTGTCTCTCTGTAAGGTTTAGTCTCACTGATGGTGTCTCTCTCCCTGCCTGTCTGTCTCTCTGTGAGGTTTAGTCTCACTGATGGTGTCTCTCTCTCTCTGCCTGTCTGTCTCTGTGAGGTTTAGTCTCACTGATGCTCTCTCTCTCTCTGCCCGTCTGTCTCTCTGTGAGGTTTAGTCTCACTGATGGTGTCTCTCTCTCTGCCCGTCTGTCTCTCTGTGAGGTTTAGTCTCACTGATGGTGTCTCTCTCTCTCTCTGCCCGTCTGTCTCTCTGTGAGGTTTAGTCTCACTGATGGTGTCTCTCTCTCTGCCCGTCTGTCTCTGTGAGGTTTAGTCTCACTGATGGTGTCTCTCTCTCTGCCCGTCTGTCTCTCTGTGAGGTTTAGTTTCACTGATGGTGTCTCTCTCTCTCTGTGAGGTTTAGTCTCACTGATGGTGTCTCTCTCTCTGCCCGTCTGTCTCTCTGTGAGGTTTAGTCTCACTGATGGTGTCTGTCTCTCTGTGAGGTTTAGTCTCACTGATGGTGTCTCTCTCTCTGCCTGTCTGTCTCTCTGTGAGGTTTAGGCTCACTGATGGTGTCTCTCTCTCTCTGCCTGTCTGTCTCTCTGTGAGGTTTAGTTTCACTGATGGTGTCTCTCTCTCTGCCTGTCTGTCTCTCTGTGAGGTTTAGTTTCACTGATGGTGTCTCTCTCTCTGCCTGTCTGTCTCTGTGAGGTTTAGTCTCACTGATGGTGTCTCTCTCTCTCTCTGCCCGTCTGTCTCTCTGTGAGGTTTAGTCTCACTGATGGTGTCTCTCTCTCTGCCCGTCTGTCTCTCTGTGAGGTTTAGTCTCACTGATGGTGTCTCTCTCTCTCTCTGCCCGTCTGTCTCTCTGTGAGGTTTAGTCTCACTGATGGTGTCTCTCTCTCTCTCTGCCTGTCTGTCTCTGTGAGGTTTAGTTTCACTGATGGTGTCTCTCTCTCTGCCCGTCTGTCTCTCTGTGAGGTTTAGTCTCACTGATGGTGTCTCTCTCTCTGCCCGTCTGTCTCTGTGAGGTTTAGTCTCACTGATGGTGTCTCTCTCTCTGCCTGTCTCTCTGTGAGGTTTAGTCTCACTGATGGTGTCTCTCTCTCTGCCTGTCTCTCTGTGAGGTTTAGTCTCACTGATGGTGTCTCTCTCTCTGCCCGTCTGTCTCTGTGAGGTTTAGTTTCACTGATGGTCTCTCTCTCTCTGTAAGGTTTAGTCTCACTGATGGTGTCTCTCTCTCTCTGCCCGTCTGTCTCTGTGAGGTTTAGTCTCACTGATGGTGTCTCTCTCTCTCTGCCCGTCTGTCTCTGTGAGGTTTAGTTTCACTGATGGTGTCTCTCTCTCTCTCTGCCTGTCTGTCTCTGTGAGGTTTAGTTTCACTGATGGTGTCTCTCTCTCTGCCTGTCTGTCTCTGTGAGGTTTAGTCTCACTGATGGTGTCTCTCTCTCTCTCTCTCTGCCCGTCTGTCTCTCTGTGAGGTTTAGTCTCACTGATGGTGTCTCTCTCTCTGCCCGTCTGTCTCTCTGTGAGGTTTAGTCTCACTGATGGTGTCTCTCTCTCTCTGCCCGTCTGTCTCTCTGTGAGGTTTAGTCTCACTGATGGTGTCTCTCTCTCTGTGAGGTTTAGTCTCACTGATGGTGTCTCTCTCTCTCTCTCTCTGCCCGTCTGTCTCTCTGTGAGGTTTAGTCTCACTGATGGTGTCTCTCTCTCTGCCCGTCTGTCTCTCTGTGAGGTTTAGTCTCACTGATGGTGTCTCTCTCTCTCTGCCCGTCTGTCTCTCTGTGAGGTTTAGTCTCACTGATGGTGTCTCTCTCTCTGTGAGGTTTAGTCTCACTGATGGTGTCTCTCTCTCTCTGCCCGTCTGTCTCTGTGAGGTTTAGTCTCACTGATGGTGTCTCTCTCTCTCTCTGCCTGTCTGTCTCTGTGAGGTTTAGTCTCACTGATGGTGTCTCTCTCTCTCTCTGCCTGTCTGTCTCTGTGAGGTTTAGTCTCACTGATGGTGTCTCTCTCTCTCTGCCCGTCTGTCTCTCTGTGAGGTTTAGTCTCACTGATGGTGTCTCTCTCTCTCTGCCTGTCTGTCTCTCTGTGAGGTTTAGTTTCACTGATGGTGTCTCTCTCTCTGCCTGTCTGTCTCTGTGAGGTTTAGTCTCACTGATGGTGTCTCTCTCTCTCTGCCTGTCTGTCTCTCTGTGAGGTTTAGTTTCACTGATGGTGTCTCTCTTTCTCTGCCCGTCTGTCTCTGTGAGGTTAAGTCTCACTGATGGTGTCTCTCTCTCTCTCTGCCTGTCTGTCTCTGTGAGGTTTAGTCTCACTGATGGTGTCTCTCTCTCTCTCTGCCCGTCTGTCTCTCTGTGAGGTTTAGTCTCACTGATGGTGTCTCTCTCTCTGCCCGTCTGTCTCTCTGTGAGGTTTAGTCTCACTGATGGTGTCTCTCTCTGTCTGCCCGTCTGTCTCTCTGTGAGGTTTAGTCTCACTGATGGTGTCTCTCTCTCTGTGAGGTTTAGTCTCACTGATGGTGTCTCTCTCTCTCTGCCCGTCTGTCTCTGTGAGGTTTAGTCTCACTGATGGTGTCTCTCTCTCTCTCTGCCTGTCTGTCTCTGTGAGGTTTAGTCTCACTGATGGTGTCTCTCTCTCTCTGCCCGTCTGTCTCTCTGTGAGGTTTAGTCTCACTGATGGTGTCTCTCTCTCTCTCTGCCTGTCTGTCTCTCTGTGAGGTTTAGTCTCACTGATGGTGTCTCTCTCTCTCTCTCTCTTCCCGTCTGTCTCTCTGTGAGGTTTAGTCTCACTGATGGTGTCTCTCTCTCTCTCTGCCCGTCTGTCTCTCTGTGAGGTTTAGTCTCACTGATGGTGTCTCTCTCTCTGCCCGTCTGTCTCTTTGTGAGGTTTAGTCTCACTGATGGTGTCTCTCTCTCTCTCTGCCCGTCTGTCTCTCTGTGAGGTTTAGTCTCACTGATGGTGTCTCTCTCTCTGCCCGTCTGTCTCTCTGTGAGGTTTAGTTTCACTGATGGTGTCTCTCTCTCTGCCCGTCTGTCTCTCTGTGAGGTTTAGTCTCACTGATGGTCTCTCTCTCTCTCTCTGCCCGTCTGTCTCTCTGTGAGGTTTAGTCTCACTGATGGTGTCTCTCTCTCTGCCTGTCTGTCTCTCTGTGAGGTTTAGTCTCACTGATGGTGTCTCTCTCTCTCTCTGCCCGTCTGTCTCTCTGTGAGGTTTAGTCTCACTGATGGTGTCTCTCTCTCTGCCCGTCTGTCTCTCTGTGAGGTTTAGTCTCACTGATGGTCTCTCTCTCTGCCTGTCTGTCTCTCTGTGAGGTTTAGTCTCACTGATGGTGTCTCTCTCTCTCTCTGCCTGTCTGTCTCTCTGTGAGGTTTAGTCTCACTGATGGTGTCTCTCTCTCTCTCTGCCTGTCTGTCTCTGTGAGGTTTAGTCTCACTGATGGTGTCTCTCTCTCTGCCCGTCTGTCTCTGTGAGGTTTAGTCTCACTGATGGTGTCTCTCTCTCTGCCCGTCTGTCTCTCTGTGAGGTTTAGTTTCACTGATGGTGTCTCTCTCTCTGCCCGTCTGTCTCTCTGTGAGGTTTAGTTTCACTGATGGTGTCTCTCTCTCTGCCCGTCTGTCTCTCTGTGAGGTTTAGTTTCACTGATGGTGTCTCTCTCTCTGCCCGTCTGTCTCTCTGTGAGGTTTAGTCTCACTGATGGTCTCTCTCTCTCTCTGCAGACGTCGCCCTGCCGGCTCGTTCAGCTCATCACCTGAGAACACTGAGGCTCCTTCAGGTGTGTGTGCCGACGTCCGGGTCCCCTCCACTGCCCTGCACGTGTTTGTAAGTACCACACCTGTTGACACTGAACACCTGTACCACACCTGTACCACACCTGTTGACACTGAACACCTGTACCACACCTGTACCACACCTGTTGACACTGAACACCTGTACCACACCTGTACCACACCTGTTGACACTGAACACCTGTACCACACCTGTTGACACTGAACACCTGTACCACACCTGTTGACACTGAACACCTGTACCACACCTGTACCACACCTGTTGACACTGAACACCTGTACCACACCTGTACCACACCTGTTGACACTGAACACCTGTACCACACCTGTTGACACTGAACACCTGTACTACACCTGTTGACACTGAACACCTGTACCACACCTGTTGACACTGAACACCTGTACTACACCTGTTGACACTGAACGCCTGTACCACACCTGTTGACACTGAACGCCTGTACTACACCTGTTGACACTGAACGCCTGTACTACACCTGTTGACACTGAACGCCTGTACCACACCTGTTGACACTGAACGCCTGTACCACACCTGTTGACACTGAACGCCTGTTCCACACCTGTTGACACTGAACGCCTGTTCCACACCTGTTGACACTGAACGCCTGTTCCACACCTGTTGACACTGAACGCCTGTTCCACACCTGTTGACACTGAACGCCTGTTCCACACCTGTTGACACTGAACACCTGTTCCACACCTGTTGACACTGAACACCTGTTCCACACCTGTTGACACTGAACACCTGTACAACACCTGTTGACACTGAACACCTGTTGACACTGAACACCTGTACAACACCTGTTGACACTGAACACCTGTACAACACCTGTTGACACTGAACACCTGTACAACACCTGTTGACACTGAACACCTGTACAACACCTGTTGACACTGAACACCTGTACAACACCTGTTGACACTGAACACCTGTACAACACCTGTTGACACTGACTGTGTGTGTGTGTGTGTGTGTGTGTGTGTGTGTGTGTGTGTGTGTGTGTGTGTGTGTGTGTGTGTGTGTGTGTGTGTGTGTGTGTGTGTGTGTGTGTGTGTGTGTGTGTGTGTGTGTGTGTGTGTGTGTGTGTGTGTGTGTGTGTGTGTGTGTGTGTGTGTGTGTGTGTGTGTGTGTGTGTGTGTGTGTGTGTGTGTGTGTGTGTGTGTGTGTGTGTGTGTGTGTGTGTGTGTGTGTGTGTGTAGGATGCCCATGACGGTGAAGTTAATGCTGTGAGGTTCAGTCCAGGCTCCCGTCTCCTAGCAACAGGAGGGATGGACCGCAGAGTGAAGCTGTGGGAGGTGGTGGCAGGTGAGTTACCTGTCTGCTGGCTTATTGGTGGAAACTACAAGCAGAAAGCAACTCTCTGTGTGTGTGTGTGTGTGTAGGGCGTTGTGAGCCTAAAGGTGCTCTGACGGGCAGTAACGCAGGGATCACCAGCATCGACTTTGACAGCGCTGTGAGTCTTTTTTTGCAAAACAAAAAAATGTCAACATTCTGAGCGTCTGAGTTCACACACACCTGAGGAAAGTGTGAGTGTCTGACGGTTGTTGTCTCCTTAGGGGTCATACCTGCTGGCGGCCTCTAACGACTTTGCGAGTCGGATCTGGACCGTTGATGACTACAGACTGAGGGTGAGTCCACATAGCGGTCACATCACCTGTGCAGGTGGGTCAGAGACTCTGAGGAACCTGGTTCAGGTAGTTTATAGAGTCAGTGTGAAGTCGGTCTAACGTTGGACTGAAGTCGGTCTAACGTTGGACTGAAGTCGGTCCTACGGTCTGTGATGTCATGTAAAAGGTCTGAAACTCAGAACCCCCCCGTCGGCCATCTTTGCTCCCAGCAGCCCCTGCTACCAGCTCCCATCATGCTCTAGTGGTGCAATGGTGGTCCCAGCAGCTGCTGACAAACAGGATGTGACATCACAGCGTGAGTCTGCACAGAGAGCCTGCAGACTCACTGATGATGTCATTCAACATAACCAATCAGCTCGGAGTGTCAGACTGAGGGGGCGGGGTCTGAGTGCTGATCTCACTCTGCTGCTGAGACCATGAAGTCCGACACACACACAAACAGACACACAGAGACACACACAGAGACACACACAGAGACACACACAGAGACACACACAGAGACACACACAGAGACACAGACACACACAGAGACACAAACAGACACACAGAGACACAGACACACACAGAGAGACACACAGAGACACAGACAGAGACACACACAGAGACACACAGAGACACAGACACACAGAGACACAAACAGACACACAGAGACACACAGAGACACAAACAGACACACAGAGACACACAGAGACACAGAC
>NC_089205.1:31200088-31217588 GCF_963930695.1 Labrus bergylta
TCCAGCTGTAATGACATTGTGTGTACTGAGCAGTGTGTGATGAGCGCCCACTTTGATAAGAAGGTTCGATTCTGGGACATCAGGTTAGTCCTAATGACATCACAGATTTTCAAAATAAAAGACTAGAGTTCATCAGGAAGCAACATGAAACTGAGACTGTATAAAAACGTGATCCCCAGCAGCTCGATGTCATGTTTGTGTGTTTGTCGTGGAGCAGATCGGAGAGTATAGTCCGGGAGCTCGAGCTGCAGGGCAGAGTCACATCTTTAGACCTAAACCACGACCGCAGTGAGCTGCTGACCTGCTCCAGAGACGACCTGCTCAAGATCATAGACCTGCGCACCAACGCCGTCAGACAGACGTTCAGGTGATACACACACCAGGTCCTAACCCTGTGAGGACTGACTCACTGCTGGAGACACACTCTGGAGGACACTGGAGGAACTGCAGTTTGTGATTCTTCTGTGTTGGCTCCTTTGTTTTAACACTGGAGGTCTAATCTCTGTGTGTGTGTGTGTGTGTGTGTGTGTGTGTGTGTGTGTGTTCAGTGCTCAGGGTTTCAAGTGTGGAGCAGACTGGACCAGAGTGACCTACAGGTGAGTCCTTCAGTCTGAACTTGTTGAGTCTCTTTGTAACACGATGTGGAGCACAAACACACGAGAAGATCAGCATCAACTGAAAACTGTGTGTGTGTGTGTAGTCCTGACGGGGCCTACGTGGTCGGAGGATCAGCTGATGGCGCTCTGTACGTCTGGAATGTTCTGACGGGGAAAGTGGAGCGGACTCTAGACCGAAACCACAAGTAAGAAGTGATCAGCCATAAGAGTGTGATGTCATAAACAGGAGCCAGTCAGCTCAGAGTGACGCTGTGACATCACTGATTCATTAATACCTCCCAGGTGATGATGTCACTGATTATGATGATGTCACTGTGTCTGCAGCTCAGCCATCAACGCGGTGTCCTGGTCCCCGTCCGGGTCGTTCGTGGTCAGCGTGGAGAAAGGAAGCAAGGCCATCCTGTGGTCTGACATGTGATTGGCTGATGGAGCTGAGGGGCGGAGTCACAGCAGGACATGTGTGTGTGTGGGAGATATAAATGAGTCGATCAGCTGATCAGTCAGACTGACTTTATCTTTGTCACGTTTGGAGGACGACTTGTATACGCCATCCTGGGACCGCCGCGTCTATCTCAGCGGCCATCTTGGATTAAGGAGGACTTTAAAGAAGCGTAAAGAAGGAGATGAACGTGACAAACATTTTATAAATATATATGATCTTATGACTGTTCATGTGACAGGTGATAAACAGAGCGGTTACCATGGCAACAGATGGACAAACGCTCTGAAGGACCGCCTCCTCCTCTCCTCACCTTGTCGGAGAAGAGGTAAGGAGGAGAGGAGATGACTCGTGTGTTTGTGAGCTGATAAAAAATAAAACACATCTGTGCTCTTCATGGTTTATATGTCTTTATATTTGTTTGGTGGTTCAACCTGTGGCTGTGGTCCTCCTGAGGGCCGCTCATTAGCTAATGATAGCCAAACAACATTAATACAGAAGTCAGCAACTAATTCCTAACAGTCTGTTAGACCTTAAAGCTCAGTATTTCAAAATAAATGTGAGTGTTACGGTTGACCATCTTCAGGCTCCTCCCCCCCGCTCCACGTGAATATTAATTAACCGTGTGTGACTGAGTGGCTGTGTGACTGTGTGTGTGACTGAGTGGCTGTGTGACTGTGTGTGTGACTCTGTGAGTGTGACTGTGTGTGACTGAATGACTGTGTGTGACTGAATGACTGTGTGTGACTGAATGACTGTGTGTGACTGTGTGTGTGACTGTGTGTGACTGTGTGTGTGACTGAGTGTGACTGTGTGTGACTGTGTGTGACTGTGTGTGACTGAATGACTGTGTGTGACTGTGTGTGTGACTGAGTGTGTGACTGTGTGTGACTAAGTGACTGTGTGTGTGACTGTGTGTGACTGAATGACTGTGTGTGACTGTGTGTGACTGTGTGTGTGACTGTGTGTGACTGTAAGTGACTGAGTGACTGTGTGTGTGACTGTGTGACTGTGTGTGACTGAGTGACTGTGTGTGTGACTGTGTGTGACTGTGAGTGACTGTGTGTGACTGAGTGACTGTGTGAGTGACTGTGTGTGACTGTGAGTGACTGTGTGTGTGACTGTGTGTGACTGTGAGTGACTGTGTGTGACTGTGAGTGACTGTGTGTGTGACTGTGTGTGTGACTGTGTGACTGTGTGTGTGACTGTGAGTGACTGTGTGTGTGACTGTGAGTGACTGTGTGTGTGACTGTGAGTGACTGTGTGTGTGACTGTGAGTGACTGTGTGTGTGACTGTGAGTGACTGTGAGTGACTGTGTGTGACTGTGAGTGACTGTGTGTGACTGTGTGTGACTGTGTGTGACTGTGAGTGACTGTGTGTGACTGTGTGTGACTGAGTGACTGTGTGACTGTGTGTGACTGTGAGTGACTGTGAGTGACTGTGAGTGACTGTGTGTGTGACTGTGAGTGACTGAGTGACTGTGAGTGACTGTGAGTGACTGTGAGTGACTGTGTGTGACTGTGTGTGACTGTGTGTGACTGTGTGTGGCTGTGTGTGACTGTGTGTGACTGTGTGTGACTGTGTGTGACTGTGTGTGACTGTGTGTGGCTGTGAGTGACTGTGAGTGACTGTGTGTGACTGTGTGTGACTGTGTGTGACTGTGTGTGGCTGTGTGTGACTGTGAGTGACTGTGTGTGACTGTGTGTGACTGTGTGTGACTGTGTGTGGCTGTGAGTGACTGTGTGTGACTGTGTGTGACTGTGAGTGACTGTGTGTGACTGTGTGTGACTGAGTGACTGTGTGACTGTGAGTGACTGTGTGTGACTGTGTGTGACTGAGTGACTGTGTGACTGTGTGTGACTGAGTGACTGTGTGACTGTGAGTGACTGTGAGTGACTGTGAGTGACTGTGTGACTGTGTGTGACTGAGTGGCTGTGTGTGACTGAGTGACTGACTGTGTGACTGTGAGTGACTGTGTGTGACTGTGAGTGACTGTGTGTGACTGTGTGTGACTGTGTGTGACTGTGTGTGACTGTGTGTGACTGTGAGTGACTGTGTGTGACTGTGAGTGACTGTGAGGCTGTGTGTGACTGTGAGTGACTGTGTGTGACTGTGAGTGGCTGTGAGTGGCTGTGAGTGACTGTGTGTGACTGAGTGGCTGTGAGTGTGACTGTGAGTGACTGTGAGTGACTGTGTGTGACTGTGAGTGACTGTGTGTGTGACTGTGTGTGACTGTGAGTGACTGTGTGTGACTGTGAGTGACTGTGAGTGACTGTGTGTGACTGTGAGTGACTGTGAGTGACTGTGAGTGACTGTGAGTGACTGTGTGTGACTGTGAGTGACTGTGTGTGATTGTGAGTGACTGTGAGTGACTGTGAGTGACTGTGAGTGACTGTGAGTGACTGTGTGTGACTGTGAGTGACTGTGTGTGACTGTGAGTGACTGTGAGTGACTGTGAGTGACTGTGAGTGACTGTGTGTGACTGTGTGTGACTGTGAGTGACTGAGTGACTGAGTGACTGTGTGTGACTGAGTGACTGACTGAGTGACTGACTGAGTGACTGTGAGTGACTGTGAGTGTGACTGTGAGTGACTGTGAGTGACTGTGAGTGACTGTGTGTGACTGTGTGTGACTGTGTGTGACTGTGAGTGACTGAGTGACTGAGTGACTGTGTGTGACTGTGTGACTGTGAGTGACTGTGTGACTGTATGACTGTGTGTGACTGTGTGACTGTGTGTGACTGAGTGGCTGTGTGTGACTGAGTGACTGACTGTGTGACTGTGTGGCTGTGAGTGACTGTGAGTGACTGTGTGTGACTGTGAGTGGCTGTGAGTGACTGTGTGTGACTGTGAGTGACTGAGGCTGTGTGTGACTGTGTGTGACTGTGAGTGACTGTGTGTGACTGTGAGTGACTGTGAGTGGCTGTGAGTGACTGTGTGTGACTGTGTGTGACTGTGAGTGACTGTGTGTGACTGTGAGTGACTGTGTGTGACTGTGAGTGGCTGTGAGTGGCTGTGAGTGACTGTGAGTGACTGTGAGTGGCTGTGAGTGACTGTGTGTGACTGTGTGTGACTGTGAGTGACTGTGTGTGACTGTGAGTGGCTGTGAGTGACTGTGTGTGACTGTGTGTGACTGTGAGTGACTGTGAGTGACTGTGAGTGACTGTGTGTGACTGTGTGTGGCTGTGAGTGACTGTGTGACTGTGAGTGACTGTGAGGCTGTGAGTGACTGTGTGTGACTGTGAGTGACTGTGAGGCTGTGAGTGACTGTGTGTGACTGTGAGTGACTGTGTGTGACTGTGAGTGACTGTGTGTGGCTGTGTGTGACTGTGTGTGACTGTGAGTGGCTGTGAGTGACTGTGTGTGACTGTGAGTGGCTGTGTGTGACTGTGTGTGGCTGTGAGTGACTGTGTGTGACTGTGAGTGGCTGTGAGTGGCTGTGTGTGACTGTGTGTGGCTGTGAGTGACTGTGTGACTGTGAGTGACTGTGAGGCTGTGAGTGACTGTGTGTGGCTGTGAGTGACTGTGAGTGGCTGTGTGTGACTGTGAGTGACTGTGAGTGACTGTGTGTGACTGTGAGTGACTGTGAGGCTGTGAGTGACTGTGAGTGACTGTGTGTGACTGTGAGTGGCTGTGAGTGACTGTGTGACTGTGTGTGACTGTGTGTGACTGTGAGTGGCTGTGAGTGACTGTGAGTGACTGTGTGACTGTGTGTGACTGAGTGGCTGTGTGTGACTGAGTGACTGTGAGTGACTGTGAGTGACTGTGTGTGACTGTGTGTGACTGTGTGTGGCTGTGAGTGACTGTGTGTGACTGTGTGTGACTGTGAGTGACTGTGTGTGACTGTGAGTGACTGTGAGGCTGTGTGTGACTGTGTGTGACTGTGTGTGACTGTGAGTGACTGAGTGACTGAGTGACTGTGTGTGACTGAGTGACTGACTGAGTGGCTGTGTGTGTGACTGTGTGACTGTGAGTGACTGTGTGACTGTATGACTGTGTGTGACTGTGTGACTGTGTGTGACTGAGTGGCTGTGTGTGACTGAGTGGCTGTGTGTGACTGAGTGACTGACTGTGTGACTGTGTGTGACTGTGTGGCTGTGAGTGACTGTGAGTGACTGTGTGTGACTGTGAGTGACTGAGGCTGTGTGTGACTGTGTGTGACTGTGAGTGACTGTGTGTGACTGTGAGTGGCTGTGAGTGACTGTGTGTGACTGTGTGTGACTGTGTGTGACTGTGAGTGACTGTGAGTGACTGTGAGTGACTGTGAGTGACTGTGTGTGACTGTGAGTGGCTGTGAGTGGCTGTGAGTGACTGTGTGTGACTGAGTGGCTGTGAGTGTGACTGTGAGTGACTGTGAGTGACTGTGTGTGACTGTGAGTGACTGTGAGTGACTGTGAGTGACTGTGAGTGACTGTGAGTGTGACTGTGAGTGACTGTGAGTGACTGTGTGTGACTGTGAGTGACTGTGAGTGACTGTGAGTGACTGTGAGTGTGACTGTGAGTGACTGTGAGTGACTGTGAGTGACTGTGAGTGACTGTGTGTGACTGTGTGTGACTGTGTGTGACTGTGAGTGACTGAGTGACTGAGTGACTGTGTGTGACTGAGTGACTGACTGAGTGACTGACTGAGTGACTGTGAGTGACTGTGAGTGACTGTGAGTGTGACTGTGAGTGACTGTGAGTGACTGTGAGTGACTGTG
The DNA here is from genome assembly GCF_963930695.1 of Labrus bergylta. Classification (NCBI taxonomy): domain Eukaryota; kingdom Metazoa; phylum Chordata; class Actinopteri; order Labriformes; family Labridae; genus Labrus; species Labrus bergylta. The sequence continues at coordinate 31,205,845 of NC_089205.1, forward strand.
TGTGACTGTGTGTGACTGTGTGTGACTGTGAGTGACTGAGTGACTGAGTGACTGTGTGTGACTGTGTGACTGTGAGTGACTGTGTGACTGTATGACTGTGTGTGACTGTGTGTGACTGAGTGGCTGTGTGTGACTGAGTGACTGACTGTGTGACTGTGTGTGACTGTGTGGCTGTGAGTGACTGTGAGTGACTGTGAGTGACTGTGTGTGACTGTGAGTGACTGTGAGTGACTGTGTGTGACTGTGAGTGGCTGTGAGTGACTGTGTGTGACTGTGAGTGACTGAGGCTGTGTGTGACTGTGTGTGACTGTGTGACTGTGTGTGACTGTGAGTGGCTGTGAGTGACTGTGTGTGACTGTGTGTGACTGTGAGTGACTGTGAGTGACTGTGAGTGACTGTGAGTGACTGTGAGTGACTGTGTGTGGCTGTGAGTGACTGTGTGTGACTGTGAGTGACTGTGAGGCTGTGAGTGACTGTGTGTGACTGTGAGTGACTGTGTGTGACTGTGAGTGACTGTGTGTGGCTGTGTGTGACTGTGTGTGACTGTGAGTGGCTGTGAGTGACTGTGTGTGACTGTGAGTGGCTGTGTGTGACTGTGTGTGGCTGTGAGTGACTGTGTGTGACTGTGAGTGGCTGTGAGTGGCTGTGTGTGACTGTGTGTGGCTGTGAGTGACTGTGTGACTGTGAGTGACTGTGAGTGACTGTGTGTGGCTGTGAGTGACTGTGTGTGACTGTGTGAGGCTGTGAGTGACTGTGAGTGGCTGTGTGTGACTGTGAGTGACTGTGAGTGACTGTGTGTGACTGTGAGTGACTGTGAGGCTGTGAGTGACTGTGAGTGACTGTGTGTGACTGTGAGTGGCTGTGAGTGACTGTGTGTGACTGTGTGACTGTGTGTGACTGAGTGACTGTGTGACTGTGAGTGGCTGTGAGTGACTGTGAGTGACTGTGTGACTGTGTGTGACTGAGTGGCTGTGTGTGACTGAGTGACTGACTGTGTGACTGTGAGTGACTGTGTGTGACTGTGTGTGACTGTGTGTGGCTGTGAGTGACTGTGTGTGACTGTGTGTGACTGTGAGTGACTGTGTGTGACTGTGAGTGACTGTGAGGCTGTGTGTGACTGTGTGTGACTGTGTGTGACTGTGAGTGACTGAGTGACTGTGTGTGACTGAGTGACTGACTGAGTGGCTGTGTGTGTGACTGTGTGACTGTGAGTGACTGTGTGACTGTATGACTGTGTGTGACTGTGTGACTGTGTGTGACTGAGTGGCTGTGTGTGACTGAGTGGTTGTGTGTGACTGAGTGACTGACTGTGTGACTGTGTGTGACTGTGTGGCTGTGAGTGACTGTGTGTGACTGTGAGTGGCTGTGAGTGACTGTGTGTGACTGAGGCTGTGTGTGACTGTGTGTGACTGTGAGTGACTGTGAGTGGCTGTGAGTGACTGTGTGTGACTGTGTGTGACTGTGAGTGACTGAGGCTGTGTGTGACTGTGTGTGACTGTGAGTGACTGTGTGTGACTGTGAGTGGCTGTGAGTGACTGTGTGTGACTGTGTGTGACTGTGAGTGACTGTGAGTGACTGTGAGTGACTGTGAGTGACTGTGTGTGACTGTGAGTGACTGTGAGGCTGTGAGTGACTGTGTGTGACTGTGAGTGACTGTGTGTGACTGTGAGTGACTGTGTGTGACTGTGAGTGGCTGTGAGTGACTGTGTGTGACTGTGAGTGGCTGTGTGTGACTGTGTGTGGCTGTGTGTGACTGTGTGTGACTGTGAGTGGCTGTGTGTGACTGTGTGTGGCTGTGAGTGACTGTGTGTGACTGTGTGTGGCTGTGAGTGACTGTGTGACTGTGAGTGGCTGTGTGTGACTGTGAGTGGCTGTGTGTGGCTGTGTGTGACTGTGTGTGGCTGTGAGTGACTGTGTGACTGTGTGTGGCTGTGAGTGACTGTGTGACTGTGAGGCTGTGAGTGACTGTGTGTGACTGTGTGTGGCTGTGTGTGACTGTGAGTGGCTGTGTGTGACTGTGAGTGGCTGTGTGTGACTGTGTGTGGCTGTGAGTGACTGTGTGTGGCTGTGAGTGACTGTGTGACTGTGAGGCTGTGAGTGACTGTGTGTGACTGTGAGTGGCTGTGAGTGACTGTGTGTGACTGTGAGTGGCTGTGTGTGACTGTGAGTGGCTGTGTGTGACTGTGTGTGACTGTGAGTGGCTGTGTGTGACTGTGTGTGGCTGTGAGTGACTGTGTGTGACTGTGTGTGGCTGTGAGTGACTGTGTGACTGTGAGGCTGTGAGTGACTGTGAGTGACTGTGTGTGACTGTGAGTGACTGTGAGGCTGTGAGTGACTGTGTGTGACTGTGTGTGACTGCGTGAGACTGTGAGTGACTGTGTGTGACTGTGAGGCTGTGAGTGACTGTGTGTGACTGTGTGTGACTGCGTGAGACTGTGAGTGACTGTGTGTGACTGTGAGGCTGTGAGTGACTGTGTGTGACTGTGTGTGACTGCGTGAGACTGTGAGTGACTGCGAGTGACTGCGAGTGACTGTGAGGCTGTGAGTGACTGCGTGAGACTGCGTGTGACTGCGAGTGGCTGCGAGTGACTGCGAGTGACTGCGTGTGACTGCGTGTGACTGCGAGTGGCTGCGAGTGGCTGCGAGTGACTGCGAGTGACTGCGTGTGACTGCGTGGCTGCGAGTGACTGCGAGTGACTGCGAGTGACTGCGTGGCTGCGAGTGACTGCGTGAGACTGCGAGTGGCTGCGAGTGGCTGCGAGTGACTGCGAGTGACTGCGTGTGACTGCGTGGCTGCGAGTGACTGCGAGTGACTGCGAGTGACTGCGTGGCTGCGAGTGACTGCGTGGCTGCGAGTGGCTGCGAGTGACTGCGAGTGACTGCGTGGCTGCGAGTGGCTGCGAGTGACTGCGAGTGACTGCGTGGCTGCGAGTGACCACATAACGAGGTCAAAGCGGGGACGCTAACCCGTGTTCAAACCGATTTTGCTAGCGTCACATTTACTCTTCCACTATTAAAAACTGGAGCTTTCAAACGGTCATTTTGGTCAAACTACAACTTCCACTGGTTTTAATTGAATAAAGTTGATGAAATGATATTTATTGAATTACAATATAACCATTTCACTCACCTGTAACAACGTGACGTCTTCTCCAGCTGAAAGACATCATGATGTTACCTTTACTCCTGAACTGATAGATCGAGTATAACCAATCAAGTCATATAAAGTCTACTAGAATTGTTTTCATTAAACTTATTCAAAGTGTTTTTACATTGTGTTTAGTTCATATTCTGAATTAACTTAATAATTTGATTTAATCTAAAATATAATTGGTCACAAAGTTTAATTGAATTGTTTTGATTTTATTTAGTTAATACATTTTACCCAAAAATGGAGCTTATCTTTTATATCTTTTATTAACTCTAATCAGCTGATCTGGAACCAGAAACTCTAGGATCAGTAGTTTTCTGTTTGATGAACACGAGCAAATACACACGATCAGCCTGGAAGTGTTTTCATTATTTAATCTACTCATCATCATCGCCACACAGGTTCAGGGATCACAGAAACATCATTAAGATACAACCAAACAAACCGGTTGAACAGTTACCTGTTACCTGTCCAGGTAAAAATTATCAGTCATATTTAGCTGACAGATATCTTCAGCCAATCACAGCCCAGCAGGGCGGGACTGGGTGGAGTCATACCTGGATTCTTTCTACAGCTCAAGCTAACCTCTGAGATGAGCCCAGACTACAGGAGCTGCTCAGGCTCAACATTCATTTTGAGTAAATGGAAAAAACACAGGAGAATACTTTCTTCTTCTTCTGTTCTGTAATCTGTTTAAACTTCAGCAGCTGTTGATTCATTAACAGAAAAATGTAAAGCAGACTTTCAGCATGTCTTCATGCAGAGTTTAAAACAGCATGACTCTGTATTCACACTGACAGGAAACAGGAAGCTGACTCTCCAAAATAAAACCCATACCATAAGTTGTCTTATTGGTGGTTCATAGTACTAAAGGGGCGGGGCCTTTCTGTTCACATGTGGATGTCTTATTGGTGGTTCATAGTACTAAAGGGGCGGGGCCTTTCTGTTCACATGTGGATGTCTTATTGGTGGTTCATAGTACTAAAGGGGCGGGGCCTTTCTGTTCACATGTGGATGTCTTATTGGTGGTTCATAGTACTAAAGGGGCGGGGCCTTGCTGGATGTTTGGCAGCACAAGGGGACAATGAATCGTACGGAAGTCCCCTGCAGCACTCTCCGGTGGTCCTGATGTGACTCCTCCCACCAGCATGTTCACTGAAGCTATTTGGATCCTCCTTCAGTCGTGGACCCCGTCATGCTGACCCAGCTGTACTCCCCCTCAGGGGGGCTCCCAAAGGGGACGGGGCTCCTCAGTGAGACCAGGTCACATGACTCAGGGTGGAGCAGGAATCCAGAGAAGGTGCTGCTCGACTCGGCGCCCGCGTACATCCCGTTAGTGACAGAGTTCTTCACCTGAACCCAGACCTGGTCCCCTCGGGCCAGGTGCAGGACCACGGAGTGTGACGTGGTCCCGAGGACTTTGGGGTCAGTCGTTATTACAACTGGTCTGAAGTTGTGGAACAGACCCACTTTAAGAACTCGCTCATGGACTGTCAGATGGAAGCTGAACACATACGTTCCGTTAATGGGGGCGGTGTAGAGTCCGGACACTGGGTCGTACCCCCCCTGTAGGTTGTAGAGGACTTTTGAAAACACCACAGGGGCATTGGGTGGGGGGTAGCTGGTCTCAAGTCCTGCAGAGAAGGCTGACTGGATTGGGGGCATGCAGGGACCAGGAGGACCCATCATCCCCATGGGCCCCATGTCCCCCTGTGGACCCTGAGGACCTGATACCCCCACCTGACCCTGGTTCCCCATGTCCCCTTTGCCACCCTTGGGCCCTGGAGCCCCATCTCCACCATCGGTACAATTGCAGTCCCCAGGGGATCCTGACTCTCCTTTCCCACCCACAGATCCAGGGACTCCTGGGACCCCGACCTCACCCATGTCCCCTTTTGGACCCTTAGACCCTGTCAGTCCAGGACGGCCAGGCAGACCTCTGGATCCTGAAGGGCCAGGTAGACCAGGTGGTCCTGGGGGGACATGGCTGGAGTCACAGGACTCTGGACAGACCCCATCGTCTCCTTTTGGACCCTGTACCCCTGAGCGGCCCTCCAGACCTGGTTCACCTTTGTCTCCTGCAGGACCACAGAAACAAGATCAGATCAGAGACCTATACTGCAGCCAGTCAGCAGGGGGAGCTCCAAATGTTTTGGCTTTGGCAAATTTTTTACGATCTACATCTACGATCTGGACCAGGACGGTCCCTTAAGAACGGGTCCAGTCTCATCTCTGATGCTCACCTTTGAACCCTCGGCCTCCTTTGGCGCCGGTGAATCCCTGCGTTCCTTGCTCGCCCTTCTCGCCTTCCTCTCCTTTCTGTCCTGAAGGTCGAACACAAACACATCATCACCAGTTCACAAACAGGAAGTAGCAGCAAAGGATGATGGGTAATGTAGTACCTTTGATCCCTGCTCTGCCTACGAAACCTGGAGGACCTCTGAATCCCGTCATCCCTCTCCTCCCAGGACTTCCTGGACGTCCTGTGACAAACACGTAGCATGGTTACTGATGAGTTTTTATATTTCACTCAGACGGCGTCCTCTGCTCCTCCTCTCACCTGGCACGCCGCGCTCTCCGGGCTCTCCTTTAGGCCCTGGCTCGCTCCTGCACTGCGTGCACTGACAGTACCAGGGGAGCTGGTCTGGGGGGACCGGGACCTGTAGCAGGACCTGACAGTACTCTTCCAGGTCCAGGTCTCCAGGACCCGTCATGTTCTCTCCTTCAGGGAAAAACATACGCCCGGGACCATGCATGGGCAGGCCAGGAGGTGTGGGCGGAGCCTGGAGGGGGGACTCCGACATAGCCATGACAACGAAGAAGAGCCCGGACAACAGGAAGTTAAAGATGGTCATTTCTAGAGAGAGAGAGAGAGAGAGAGAGAGACAGACAGACAGACAGACAGACAGACAGACAGACAGACAGAGAATTAGATCCACACACACATTAAACACACACACATTTGACCGCCTGAGAGGTCACAAGAGGTCACTAGTTGTTCCTCCATGTCACTCTAATGTTAGAACCATCCTGAAGTGTGTGAGGCAGAGTGAGCCGGGCTTCAGACTTCTGTGGTGTTATAGAATCTTTAAAGATGAACACTCACCGAATCGTATGAAGTCTTCAAGTCACCTGAGGACTGGTCTCACCTGAGGACTGACAGCTGTTAATATAACACCCTGACCCCGCCCACTTGCTCCCCCCCACACACACACACACAGGTGTAAATGTGTGAACCTTAGTTTGAAAGTAGGCCTTTGTTTTGTTTTCTCTTTAATGCATGGAGTGACCTGATTACACACACAGGTATCACATCACAGACACACAGGTGTCACATCACACACACACACAAACCAACACACACACACACACACACAAACCAACACGTTATAGAGACGTATATGAAATGGGGGCCTGCAGGTACATGGGGTCTCAGGTGTGATCATTTGTGATTGACATGTGGGGAGCAGCAGTCTGACCGTTACAGTTCTGGTCCTCAAGTGGATCTGTTTTCACACCTGAGCACACACCTGAGGTGAGGACATTGATCAGTGATCAGAATTAAACCATGCACTCAATTTGCAACTCAGGTGTTCTGATCGATGACAGGTAGAGAGCCCTCAGGTGTTCTGATTCAGGTAGAGAGCCCTCAGGTGTTCTGATTCAGGTAGAGAGCCCTCAGGTGTTCTGATTCAGGTAGAGAGCCCTCACGTGTTCTGATACAGGTAGAGAGCCTTCAGGTGTTCTGATACAGGTAGCGAGCCCTCAGGTGTTCTGATACAGGTAGAGAGCCCTCACGTGTTCTGATACAGGTAGAGAGCCTTCAGGTGTTCTGATACAGGTAGCGAGCCCTCAGGTGTTCTGATACAGGTAGAGAGCCCTCACGTGTTCTGATACAGGTAGAGAGCCTTCAGGTGTTCTGATTCAGGTAGAGAGCCCTCAGGTGTTCTGATACAGGTAGAGAGCCCTCGGAAGATCTGATACAGGTAGAGAGCCCTCAGGTGTTCTGATTGATGACAGGTAGAGAGCCCTCAGGTGTTCTGATTGATGACAGGTAGAGAGCCCTCAGGTGTTCTGATTCAGGTAGAGAGCCCTCACGTGTTCTGATACAGGTAGAGAGCCTTCAGGTGTTCTGATTCAGGTAGAGAGCCCTCAGGTGTTCTGATTGATGACAGGTAGAGAGCCCTCAGGTGTTCTGATTGATGACAGGTAGAGAGCCCTCAGGTGTTCTGATTGATGACAGGTAGAGAGCCCTCAGGTGTTCTGATACAGGTAGAGAGCCCTCAGGTGTTCTGATACAGGTAGAGAGCCCTCAGGTGTTCTGATTGATGACAGGTAGAGAGCCCTCAGGTGTTCTGATTGATGATAGGTAGAGAGCCCTCAGGTGTTCTGATTGATGACAGGTAGAGAGCCCTCAGGTGTTCTGATTGATGATAGGTAGAGAGCCCTCAGGTGTTCTGATTGATGACAGGTAGAGAGCCCTCAGGTGTTCTGATTGATGACAGGTAGAGAGCCCTCAGGTGTTCTGATACAGGTAGAGAGCCCTCAGGTGTTCTGATTGATGACAGGTAGAGAGCCCTCAGGTGTTCTGATTGATGACAGGTAGAGAGCCCTCAGGTGTTCTGATTGATGACAGGTAGAGAGCCATCAGGTGTTCTGATTGATGACATCTTGAACCTTTGTTCTCGGTCATGTGAAAGTGATGTTACTTGGCCCAGGTGGGTCAGTTCCCACCACCCAGCCCCTCTGTTTCTTATGTAAGGTGACCTGGTTTAGGACTTCAGAGGCCGTCCTCATAAAGCACCGGTGTAATTGAGACCCCCTCAGAGTGAAGCTCACCTGTCTGAAGCCTGTCACCTGATCCTGCTTCCACGCCGTGTCTATAGGTGAGACACTGAGGGAAACACCTGGGAACCGGGACGGGAGCCTCCATCTGGGTCACCTGGGGGGCCGCAGTTGTCATGGAGGGCAGCAGGAAGGACCGCTTGAGTACCTTGAACCCTGAATCCAGAACCCTGAACCCAGAACCCTGTTATTTATTTCAAACGCTCAGGATGTAACATCTGCCGTCAGAGCCATATCCGTAAAAACAATAATAAAAGACGATTTCGAGACTGGCGGGGCATCATTGGAGTTCTCCTGCTAAAGGTCTCTACTGGAGGTGTCTTCTGTTTCTTCAGATTCTGAATCTTTGAGGTCACTGTGGGAACGTGTTCTGGGGGGTTCACCTCGATCGCTTTACATGAACAACATTTCAAATGTTTCCATAGAACTTATTTTACACCTGTTCTAAATGTAACATACATACAGGTGCATTTATTCATGTGACCTATCCAAACATTTTGGAGAGAGGGTTATTCTGGATCCAGGACATAAGAGGTCACATCTCTGCTGTAGAAGCCTTTGGACTGCAGACACAGGCTCATATATTTATGTTTTTCTCTCTGATGTTTATGATGTCTTTGTCTACATTACTTCTTTGTTTACATTACGTCTTTGTCTACATTACTTCTTTGTCTACATTACTTCTTTGTTTACATTACGTCTTTGTCTACATTACTTCTTTGTCTACATTACTTCTTTGTCTACATTACTTCTTTGTTTACATTACTTCTTTGTTTACATTACTTTGTTTACATTACTTCTTTGTTTACATTACTTTGTTTACATTACTTTGTTTACATTACTTCTTTGTTTACATTACTTTGTTTACATTACTTTGTTTACATTACTTCTTTGTTTACATTACTTCTTTGTCTACATTACTTCTTTGTTTACATTACTTCTTTGTCTACATTACTTCTTTGTTTACATCACTTCTTTGTTTACATTACTTCTTTGTTTACACTTCTTTTTTTACATTACTTCTTTGTCTACATTACTTTGTTTACATTACTTCTTTGTTTACACTTCTTTGTTTACATTACTTCTTTGTTTACACTTCTTTTTTTACATTACTTCTTTGTCTACATCACTTCTTTGTTTACATTACTTCTTTGTTTACACTTCTTTGTTTACATTACTTCTTTGTTTACATTACTTTGTTTACATTACTTCTTTGTCTACATTACTTCTTTGTCTACATTACTTCTTTGTTTACACTTCTTTGTTTACATTACTTCTTTGTTTACATTACTTTGTTTACATTACTTCTTTGTTTACATTACTTTGTTTACATTACTTCTTTGTCTACATTACTTCTTTGTTTACATTACTTCTTTGTCTACATTACTTCTTTGTTTACATCACTTCTTTGTTTACATTACTTCTTTGTTTACACTTCTTTTTTTACATTACTTCTTTGTCTACATTACTTTGTTTACATTACTTCTTTGTTTACACTTCTTTGTTTACATTACTTCTTTGTTTACACTTCTTTTTTTACATTACTTCTTTGTCTACATCACTTCTTTGTTTACATTACTTCTTTGTTTACACTTCTTTGTTTACATTACTTCTTTGTTTACATTACTTTGTTTACATTACTTCTTTGTTTACATCACTTCTTTGTTTACATCACTTCTTTGTTTACATTACTTTGTTTACATTACTTCTTTGTTTACATTACTTCTTTGTTTACATTACTTTGTTTATATTACTTCTTTGTCTACATTACTTCTTTGTTTACATTACTTCTTTGTTTACACTTCTTTGTTTACATTACTTTGTTTACATTACTTCTTTGTTTACATTACTTCTTTGTTTACATCACTTCTTTGTTTACATTACTTCTTTGTCTACATTACTTCTTTGTTTACATTACTTCTTTGTTTACATTACTTTGTTTACATTACTTCTTTGTTTACATTACTTCTTTGTCTACATTACTTCTTTGTTTACATTACTTCTTTGTTTACATTACTTTGTTTACATTACTTCTTTGTCTACATTACTTCTTTGTTTACATCACTTCTTTGTTTACATTACTTCTTTGTTTACACTTCTTTTTTTACATTACTTCTTTGTTTACATTACTTCTTCGTTTACATTACTTTGTTTACATTACTTCTTTGTCTACATTACTTCTTTGTCTACATTACTTCTTTGTTTACACTTCTTTGTTTACATTACTTCTTTGTTTACATTACTTTGTTTACATTACTTCTTTGTTTACATTACTTCTTTGTCTACATTACTTCTTTGTTTACATTACTTCTTTGTTTACATTACTTTGTTTACATTACTTCTTTGTCTACATTACTTCTTTGTCTACATTACTTCTTTGTTTACATTACTTCTTTGTCTACATTACTTCTTTGTTTACATTACTTTGTTTACATTACTTCTTTGTTTACATTACTTCTTTGTCTACATTACTTTGTTTACATTACTTCTTTGTCTACATTACTTTGTTTACATTACTTCTTTGTTTACATTACTTTGTTCACATTACTTCTTTGTTTACATTACTTTGTTTACATTACTTCTTTGTCTACATTACTTTGTTTACATTACTTCTTTGTCTACATTACTTTGTTCACATTACTTCTTTGTTTACATTACTTTGTTTACATTACTTCTTTGTTTACATTACTTTGTTTACATTACTTCTTTGTTTACATTACTTCTTTGTCTACATTACTTTGTTTACATTACTTCTTTGTCTACATTGCTTTGTTTACATTACTTCTTTGTCTACATTACTTCTTTGTTTACATTACTTCTTTGTCTACATTACTTCTTTGTCTACATTACTTCTTTGTCTACATTACTTGCAGCATCTGTTAGTTTGGGGTGTTTCTTTATTTAGTTTGATTTCAGTTGTTATTGTTTATGTCCTGACCACCAGAGGTCAGTAAACGCCTCTCTCAGCTCGGCCTCTGTGCTATCGGGTCTCCGCCGCTGGGGGGCGCTCCCTCCCCTGGTCCTCCCGGGGGTCTGATGGCAGGATGGCGGAGGCAGGGGGATCGGAGTCAGCCGCGGCCCGGTGCCCGGAGGAGTCATCGGACAGCGAGCCGGAGCAGGAGCCCGGAAGCCCGCAGAAACTCATTCGAAAAGTGTCGACGTCTGGTCAGATCCGCAGCAAGGTAAGCCCGGGGACAGTCCGGAACCGGACCCGGGTCAGGGTCTGTTTTCATCCAGCGGGGCCGCCCGAGATCCCCCCTCTGCTCGCAAACACTGAACTCCATATTAAAATCTGTCCACTGAAACATCTCCAGCTGAGGTGACTAATGAAATGATAAATGAACTATCAGGACGATGTTTTCCGGATATACTGGGACCGTTAGATGATCCGGCTCACAGCAGTCAGCCCGGACATCACCGGGTTAATCATGAGTCCGGTTTGTAACGGGAGGAGACGGTGTACCTGAAGCCCGCTGAGGCAGCCTCAGCAGCCGGTGTGCAGCGCTCAGTTTCTCGGTGTTTGGATAGAAATCACGGCTGCTGCTGGATTTGGATGGAGCCGATCTTTAGAGAGGCTTTGGATGAACCGGGATCGAGTTTAGTTCCGGTTTAATCTACTCGGGTTTTTTATTTTTTTAGAGTTTTACTTTAATTAAGACGGATTTCTTTTGGGGTTTGGCTCTTCTGTTCGGGGTAAAGGCCACAGCTGTTTCTGTCCCGGTTAAACTTTCTCACTGGATGTTTCCTG
>NC_089205.1:31222588-31227588 GCF_963930695.1 Labrus bergylta
ACACAAAGTACACACTACACACTACACATCACACGGCCTGTCCTGTGAAGGTACCACACTACACAAAGTACACACTACACATCACACGGCCTGTCCTGTGAAGGTACCACACTACACAAAGTACACACTACACACTACACATCACACGGCCTGTCCTGTGAAGGTACCACACTACACAAAGTACACACCATACACTACACATTACACACTACACACTACACATCACACGGCCTGTCCTGTGAAGGTACCACACTACACAAAGTACACACTACACACTACACATCACACGGCCTGTCCTGTGAAGGTACCACACTACACAAAGTACACACTACACACTACACATCACACGGCCTGTCCTGTGAAGGTACCACACTACACAAAGTACACACTACACACTAGACATCACACGGCCTGTCCTGTGAAGGTACCACACTACACAAAGTACACACTACACACTACACATCACACGGCCTGTCCTGTGAAGGTACCACACTACACAAAGTACACACTACACATCACACGGCCTGTCCTGTGAAGGTACCACACTACACAAAGTACACACTACACACTACACATCACACGGCCTGTCCTGTGAAGGTACCACACTACACAAAGTACACACCATACACTACACATTACACACTACACACTACACACTACACACTACACATCACACGGCCTGTCCTGTGAAGGTACCACACTACACAAAGTACACACTACACACTACACATCACACGGCCTGTCCTGTGAAGGTACCACACTACACAAAGTACACACTACACACTACACATCACACGGCCTGTCCTGTGAAGGTACCACACTACACAAAGTACACACCATACACTACACATTACACACTACACACTACACACTACACACTACACATCACACGGCCTGTCCTGTGAAGGTACCACACTACACAAAGTACACACTACACACTACACATCACCCTGCCTGTCCTGTGAAGGTACCACACTACACAAAGTACACACCATACACTACTCATTACACACTACACACTACACACTACACATCACACGGCCTGTCCTGTGAAGGTACCACACTACACAAAGTACACACTACACACTACACACGACACATCACACGGCCTGTCCTGTGAAGGTACCACACTACACAAAGTACACACTACACACTATACACTACACATCACACAGCCTGTCCTGTGAAGGTACCACACTACACAAAGTACACACTACACACTACACACTACACATCACACGGCCTGTCCTGTGAAGGTACCACACTACACAAAGTACACACTACACACTACACATCACACGGCCTGTCCTGTGAAGGTACCACACTACACAAAGTACACACTACACATCACACGGCCTGTCCTGTGAAGGTACCACACTACACAAAGTACACACTACACACTACACATCACACGGCCTGTCCTGTGAAGGTACCACACTACGCAAAGTACACACTACACATCACACGGCCTGTCCTGTGAAGGTACCACACTACACAAAGTACACACTACACATCACACGGCCTGTCCTGTGAAGGTACCACACTACACAAAGTACACACTACACACGACACATCACACGGCCTGTCCTGTGAAGGTACCACACTACACAAAGTACACACTACACACTACACATCACACGGCCTGTCCTGTGAAGGTACCACACTACGCAAAGTACACACTACACATCACACGGCCTGTCCTGTGAAGGTACCACACTACACAAAGTACACACTACACATCACACGGCCTGTCCTGTGAAGGTACCACACTACACAAAGTACACACTACACACTACACATCACACGGCCTGTCCTGTGAAGGTACCACACTACACAAAGTACACACTACACACTACACATCACCCTGCCTGTCCTGTGAAGGTACCACACTACACAAAGTACACACTACACATCACACGGCCTGTCCTGTGAAGGTACCACACTACACAAAGTACACACTACACATCACCCTGCCTGTCCTGTGAAGGTACCACACTACACAAAGTACACACTACACACTACACATCACACGGCCTGTCCTGTGAAGGTACCACACTACACAAAGTACACACTACACACTACACATCACACGGCCTGTCCTGTGAAGGTACCACACTACACAAAGTACACACTACACACTACACATCACACGGCCTGTCCTGTGAAGGTACCACACTACACAAAGTACACACTACACACTACACATCACCCTGCCTGTCCTGTGAAGGTACCACACTACACAAAGTACACACTACACATCACACGGCCTGTCCTGTGAAGGTACCACACTACACAAAGTACACACTACACATCACCCTGCCTGTCCTGTGAAGGTACCACACTACACAAAGTACACACTACACACTACACATCACACGGCCTGTCCTGTGAAGGTACCACACTACACAAAGTACACACTACACACTACACATCACACGGCCTGTCCTGTGAAGGTACCACACTACACAAAGTACACACCATACACTACACACTACACACTACACACTACACATCACACGGCCTGTCCTGTGAAGGTACCACACTACACAAAGTACACACTACACACTACACATCACCCTGCCTGTCCTGTGAAGGTACCACACTACACAAAGTACACACCATACACTACACATTACACACTACACACTACACACTACACACTACACATCACACGGCCTGTCCTGTGAAGGTACCACACTACACAAAGTATACACTACACACTACACACTACACATCACACTGGCTGTCCTGTGAAGGTACCACACTACACAAAGTACACACTATACACTACACACTACACACTACACATCACACGGCCTGTCCTGTGAAGGTACCACACTACACAAAGTACACACTACACACTACACAAAGTATACACTATACACTACACATCACACGGCCTGTCCTGTGAAGGTAACACACTACACAAAGTACACACTACACACTACACATCACACGGCCTGTCCTGTGAAGGTACCACACTACACAAAGTATACACTATACACTACACATCACACGGCATGTCCTGTGAAGGTACCACACTACACAAAGTACACACTACACACTACACAAAGTATACACTATACACTACACATCACACGGCATGTCCTGTGAAGGTACCACACTACACAAAGTACACACTACACATCACACTGCCTGTCCTGTGAAGGTACCACACTACACAAAGTACACACTACACACTACACACTACAGACTACACACTACACTCTACACTCTAGACACTACACATCACACGGCATGTCCTGTGAAGGTAACACACTACACAAAGTACACACTACACACTACACATCACACGGCCTGTCCTGTGAAGGTACCACACTACACAAAGTATACACTATACACTACACATCACACGGCCTGTCCTGTGAAGGTAACACACTACACAAAGTACACACTACACACTACACACTACACATCACACGGCCTGTCCTGTGAAGGTACCACACGACACAAAGTACACACTATACACTACACACTACACACTACACACTACACACTACACATCACACGGCCTGTCCTGTGAAGGTACCACACTACACAAAGTACACACTACACACTAGACATCACACGGCCTGTCCTGTGAAGGTACCACACTACACAAAGTACACACCATACACTACACATCACACGGCCTGTCCTGTGAAGGTACCACACTACACAAAGTACACACTATACACTACAGACTACACACTACACACTACACACTACACACTACACATCACACGGCCTGTCCTGTGAAGGTACCACACTACACAAAGTACACACTACACACTAGACCAGGGATGGGCAACTTTGGTCACGGCAAGGGCCACATTCAATTAATTCTCCCTGCCAAAGGGCCAAATTGTAGTATGCAAAAACATTCAATTATGAATTAATTATTTAAAATCAATTATGTCTCAAATTTAACTCAACATATGCCAGTGATCAAATATTATTATGGACGTATTTCTGGTTTTCATGATTTCATGGCAGATTTTGTCACATTTTCTTCATGTTTCCAATTCATTGCTTTGTAAAAATTGACCTGAGGGCCATTGAGGGTTGATGGGGGCCGCAAGTGGCCCCCGTGCTGCCAAACACTACACACTACACATCACACGGCCTGTCCTGTGAAGGTACCACACTACACAAAGTACAAAGTACACACTACACAAAGTACACACTATACACTACACAATATACACACTACAAAAAGTTAAAGGTGTGTTTGGGTTAGAGGAAGGGGCGGAGCTTCAGTAGCGCGCTCTGGACAGCCAGCCCATTCTGCACTTTTTATTTCTTCTGGATGATGTCACCAGGGTTACATATCGGCGCCTGTCAGGGGATTTTTGGTTTCAGTTCAGTGCAATGGAAGGGGACAGAGACAAGCTGTCCATATGAATATATATAATTTATTCATATCTTTAAATATTCAGATCAACATGTGAAACATCTGCTTTATGTCAACACAGCAAACTGTGTACATTCTAAGCCCCTTGTTATTTACGTGTGTGTGTGTGTGTGTGTGTGTGTGTGTGTGTGTGTGTGTGTGTGTGTGTGTGTGTGTGTGTGTGTGTGTGTGTGTGTGTGTGTGTGTGTGTCAGTGTGTAAGTTTAAAGCTCATAAACGCTGTGCGGTCAGAGCCACTAATAACTGTAAGTGGACGACGCTGGCTTCTATCGGGAAGGACATCATCGAGGACGAGGACGGGGTGAGATCAAAGTGAATTAACTTTTCTACACTGTGGGTGTGACAGTGAACGCCTCTTCTGTGCTGACCTCTGACCTGTCCTCAGGTGTTCATGCCTCACCAGTGGCTGGAGGGGAACCTGCCGGTGTCTGCTAAGTGCACCGTGTGTGAGAAGACGTGTGGCAGCGTCCTCCGGCTGCAGGACTGGAGGTGTCTCTGGTGCAAGGCCATGGTGAGACTTCTTGTTTTACAATAAAAGCCTTCATTATTCACAGTAATGATCATTTGTCCGTATATCCTGCAGGTGC
>NC_089205.1:31232588-31235088 GCF_963930695.1 Labrus bergylta
TGTTGTTGTTGTTGTGTAGTTGTGTTAACATGTTGTTGTGTTGTTGTTGTTGTGTAGTTGTGTTAACATGTTGTGTTGTTGTTGTTGTTGTGTAATTGTGTTAACATGTTGTTGTGTTGTTGTTGTGTAGTTGTGTTAACATGTTATTGTGTTGTTGTTGTGTAGTTGTGTTAACATGTTATTGTGTTGTTGTTGTTGTTGTATTAACATGTTGTTGTGGTGTGTTGTTGTTGTTGTGTTAACATGTTGTGGTGTGTAGTTGTGTTAACATGTTTTCGTGGTGTGTTGTTGTTGTGATAACATGTTGTTGTGGTGTGTTGTTGTGTAGTTGTGTTAACATGCTACTGTGTTGTTGTGTTAACATGTTGTGTTGTTGCGGTGTAGTTGTGTTAACATGTTATTGTGTTGTTGTTGTGTTAACATGTTGTGTTGTTGTTGTTGTGTAATTGTGTTAACATGTTGTTGTGTTGTTGTTGTGTAGTTGTGTTAACATGTTATTGTGTTGTTGTTGTGTAGTTGTGTTAACATGTTATTGTGTTGTTGTTGTTGTTGTATTAACATGTTGTGGTGTGTTGTTGTTGTTGTGTTAACATGTTGTGGTGTGTAGTTGTGTTAACATGTTTTCATGGTGTGTTGTTGTTGTGATAACATGTTGTTGTGGTGTGTTGTTGTGTAGTTGTGTTAACATGCTACTGTGTTGTTGTGTTAACATGTTGTGTTGTTGCGGTGTGTTGTGTTAACATGTTATTGTGTTGTTGTTGTGTTAACATGTTGTGTTGTTGTTGTTGTGTTAACATGTTATTATGTTGTTGTGGTGTGTTGTGTTAACATGTTATTGTGTTGTTGTTGTTGTTGTTGTTGTGTTAACATGTTGTGGTGTGTTGTGTTGTTGTTGTGTTAACATGTTATTGTGTTGTTGTTGTTGTTGTGTAGTTGTGCTAACATGTTTTTGTGGTGTGTTGTTGTGATAACATGTTGTGGTGTGTTGTGTTGTTGTTGTGTTAACATGTTATTGTGTTGTTGTTGTTGTGTAGTTGTGCTAACATGTTTTTGTGGTGTGTTGTTGTGATAACATGTTGTGGTGTGTTGTGTTGTTGTTGTGTTAACATGTTGTGGTGTGTTGTGTTGTTGTTGTGTTAACATGTTATTGTGTTGTTGTTGTTGTTGTGTAGTTGTGCTAACATGTTTTTGTGGTGTGTTGTTGTGATAACATGTTGTGGTGTGTTGTGTTGTTGTTGTGTTAACATGTTATTGTGTTGTTGTTGTTGTGTAGTTGTGTTAACATGTTTTCGTGGTTTGTTGTTGTGTTGTTGTGATAACATGTTGTTGTGTTGTTGTGTTAACATGTTGTGGTGTGTTGTGTTGTTGTGTTAACATGTTATTGTGTTGTTGTGTAGTTGTGTTATCATGTTGTTGTTGTGGTGTGTTGTTGTTGTGTTGTTGTGATAACATGTTGTGTTGTTGTTGTCGTGTTAACATGTTGTTGTGTTGTTGTGGTGTGTTGTGTTAACATGTTATTGTGTTGTTGTTGTTGTTGTTGTGTTAACATGTTGTTGTGTTGTTGTTGTTGTGTTAACATGTTGTCGTGGTGTGTTCAGGGTCCTGTGTGAGACGGTGAAGGATTTGGTGGCTCGTGTTGGGAGAGCGTATGAAAAGAACACGGAGAGTTCAGAGGAGTCAGACGCCATGGCTAAGAAGGTGACTCATCAATACACTTTATTATTATTATTATTATTTACAACTCACTCTGTCATTCATTAATCTGTGTGTGTGTGTGTGTGTGTGTGTGTGTGTGTGTGTGTGTGTGTGTGTGTGTGTGTGTGTGTGTGTGTGTGTGTGTGTGTGTGTGTGTGTGTGTCAGTGTGGGGTTCTGAAGGAGAAGCTCGACTCGCTCTTAAAGACTCTGAACGAGGAGTCTCAGGCCTCCACCCTGCCCCCCCCAGCTCCTCCCCCGACCATCGAAGAGGAGCAGGAGGAGGCCGAAGGAGTCGCACCACCTCCTCCTCTTCCTCCTCTTCCTCCTCTTCCTCCTCTCCCTCCTCTCCCCCCCTGCTCCTCTCGCTCGTCCTGCTCTGCAGCAGCAGCCATCTTTAAACCCCGAGAGCAGCTGATGCTGAGAGCCAACAGTCTGAAGAAAGCCATCAGACAGATCATCGAGCACACGGAGAGAGGTGAGACAGGCAGGCAGATCATCGAGCACACGGAGAGAGGTGAGACAGGCAGGCAGATCATCGAGCACACGGAGAGAGGTGAGACAGGCAGACAGATCATCGAGCACACAGAGAGAGGTGAGACAGGCAGACAGATCATCGAGCACACGGAGAGAGGTGAGACAGGCAGGCAGATCATCGAGCACACGGAGAGAGGTGAGACAGGCAGACAGATCATCGAGCACACGGAGAGAGGTGAGACAGGCAGGCAGATCATCGAGCACACGGAGAGAGGTGAGACAGGCAGGCAGATCATCGAGCACACGGAGAGAGGTGAGACAGGCAGACAG
>NC_089205.1:31242588-31252588 GCF_963930695.1 Labrus bergylta
AAGCTAACGACACTCACTGCTAACGACACTCACAGACATCAAGCTAACGACAGTCACTGCTAACGACACTCACAGACATCAGCTAACGACACTCACTGCTAACACACTCACAGACATCAAGCTAACGACACTCACTGCTAACGACACTCACAGACATCAAGCTAACGACAGTCACTGCTAACAACACTCACAGACATCAAGCTAACGACAGTCACTGCTAACGACACTCACAGACATCAAGCTAACGACACTCACTGCTAACGACACTCACAGACATCAAGCTAACGACAGTCACTGCTAACGACACTCACAGACATCAAGCTAACGACACTCACTGCTAACGACACTCACAGACATCAAGCTAACGACACTCACTGCTAACGACACTCACAGACATCAAGCTAACGACACTCACTGCTAACGACACTCACTGCTAACAACACTCACAGACATCAAGCTAACGACAGTCACTGCTAACGACACTCACAGACATCAAGCTAACGACACTCACTGCTAACGACACTCACAGACATCAAGCTAACGACAGTCACTGCTAACGACACTCACAGACATCAAGCTAACGACACTCACTGCTAACGACACTCACAGACATCAAGCTAACGACACTCCTGCTACGACACCACTGCTAACGACACTCACAGACACAAGCTAACGACACTCACTGCTAACGACACTCACTGCTAACGACACTCACTGCTAACGACACTCACAGACATCAAGCTAACGACACTCACTGCTAACGACACTCACAGACATCAAGCTAACGACACTCACTGCTAACGACAGTCACTGCTAACGACACTCACAGACATCAAGCTAACGACAGTCACTGCTAACGACACTCAACAGACATCAAGCTAACGACAGTCACTGCTAACGACACTCACAGACATCAAGCTAACGACACTCACTGCTAACGACACTCACAGACATCAAGCTAACGACACTCACTGCTAATGACACTCACAGACATCAAGCTAACGACACTCACTGCTAACGACACTCACAGACATCAGCTAACGACACTCACTGCTAATGACACTCACAGACATCAAGCTAACGACACTCACTGCTAACGACACTCACAGACATCAAGCTAACGACACTCACTGCTAACGACACTCACAGACATCAAGCTAACGACACTCACTGCTAACGACACTCACAGACATCAAGCTAACGACAGTCACTGCTAACGACACTCACAGACATCAAGCTAACGACACTCACTGCTAACGACACTCACAGACATCAAGCTAACGACAGTCACTGCTACGACACTCACAGACATCAAGCTAACGACACTCACTGCTAACGACACTCACAGACATCAAGCTAACGACACTCACTGCTAATGACACTCACAGACATCAAGCTAACGACACTCACTGCTAACAACACTCACAGACATCAAGCTAACGACACTCACTGCTAATGACACTCACAGACATCAAGCTAACGACACTCACTGCTAACGACACTCACAGACATCAAGCTAACGACACTCACTGCTAATGACACTCACAGACATCAAGCTAACGACACTCACTGCTAACGACACTCACAGACATCAAGCTAACGACACTCACTGCTAACGACACTCACAGACATCAAGCTAACGACAGTCACTGCTAACGACACTCACAGACATCAAGCTAACGACACTCACTGCTAACGACACTCACAGACATCAAGCTAACGACAGTCACTGCTAACGACACTCACAGACATCAAGCTAACGACACTCACTGCTAACGACACTCACAGACATCAAGCTAACGACACTCACTGCTAATGACACTCACAGACATCAAGCTAACGACACTCACTGCTAACAACACTCACAGACATCAAGCTAACGACACTCACTGCTAATGACACTCACAGACATCAAGCTAACGACACTCACTGCTAACGACACTCACAGACATCAAGCTAACGACACTCACTGCTAATGACACTCACAGACATCAAGCTAACGACACTCACTGCTAACGACACTCACAGACATCAAGCTAACGACACTCACTGCTAACGACACTCACAGACATCAAGCTAACGACAGTCACTGCTAACGACACTCACAGACATCAAGCTAACGACACTCACTGCTAACGACACTCACAGACATCAAGCTAACGACAGTCACTGCTAACGACACTCACAGACATCAAGCTAACGACACTCACTGCTAACAACACTCACAGACATCAAGCTAACGACACTCACTGCTAACGACACTCACAGACATCAAGCTAACGACAGTCACTGCTAACAACACTCACAGACATCAAGCTAACGACAGTTCACTGCTAACGACACTCACAGACATCAAGCTAACGACACTCACTGCTAACGACACTCACAGACATCAAGCTAACGACAGTCACTGCTAACGACACTCACAGACATCAAGCTAACGACACTCACTGCTAACGACACTCACAGACATCAAGCTAACGACACTCACTGCTAACGACACTCACAGACATCAAGCTAACGACAGTCACTGCTAACAACACTCACAGACATCAAGCTAACGACACTCACTGCTAACGACACTCACAGACATCAAGCTAACGACAGTCACTGCTAACGACACTCACAGACATCAAGCTAACGACAGTCACTGCTAACGACACTCACAGACATCAAGCTAACGACACTCACTGCTAACAACACTCACAGACATCAAGCTAACGACCACTCACTGCTAACGACACTCACAGACATCAAGCTAACGACACTCACTGCTAACGACACTCACAGACATCAAGCTAACGACACTCACTGCTAACGACACTCACTGCTAACGACACTCACAGACATCAAGCTAACGACACTCACTGCTAACGACACTCACTGCTAACGACACTCACTGCTAACGACACTCACAGACATCAAGCTAACGACACTCACTGCTAACGACACTCACAGACATCAAGCTAACGACACTCACTGCTAACGACAGTCACTGCTAACGACACTCACAGACATCAAGCTAACGACAGTCACTGCTAACGACACTCACAGACATCAAGCTAACGACAGTCACTGCTAACGACACTCACAGACATCAAGCTAACGACACTCACTGCTAACGACACTCACAGACATCAAGCTAACGACAGTCACTGCTAACGACACTCACAGACATCAAGCTAACGACACTCACTGCTAACGACACTCACAGACATCAAGCTAACGACACTCACTGCTAACGACACTCACAGACATCAAGCTAACGATACTCACTGCTAACGACACTCACTGCTAATGACACTCATAGACATCAAGCTAACGACACTCACTGCTAACGACACTCATTGCTAATGACACTCACAGACATCAAGCTAACGACACTCATTGCTAATGACACTCACAGACATCAAGCTAACGACACTCATTGCTAATGACACTCACAGACATCAAGCTAACGACACTCACTGCTAACGACACTCACAGACATCAAGCTAACGACAGTCACTGCTAACGACACTCACAGACATCAAGCTAACGACACTCACTGCTAACGACACTCACAGACATCAAGCTAACGACAGTCACTGCTAACGACACTCACAGACATCAAGCTAACAACACTCACTGCTAACGACACTCACAGACATCAAGCTAACGACACTCACTGCTAACGACACTCACAGACATCAAGCTAACGACAGTCACTGCTAACGACACTCACAGACATCAAGCTAACGACACTCACTGCTAACGACACTCACAGACATCAAGCTAACGACAGTCACTGCTAACGACACTCACAGACATCAAGCTAACGACACTCACTGCTAACGACACTCACAGACATCAAGCTAACGACACTCACTGCTAACGACACTCACAGACATCAAGCTAACGACACTCACTGCTAACAACACTCACAGACATCAAGCTAACGACACTCACTGCTAATGACACTCACAGACATCAAGCTAACGACACTCACTGCTAACGACACTCACTGCTAATGACACTCACAGACATCAAGCTAACGACACTCACTGCTAACAACACTCACAGACATCAAGCTAACGACACTCACAGACATCAAGCTAACGACACTCACTGCTAACGACACTCACAGACATCAAGCTAACGACACTCACTGCTAATGACACTCACAGACATCAAGCTAACGACACTCACTGCTAACAACACTCACAGACATCAAGCTAACGACACTCACTGCTAACGACACTCACAGACATCAAGCTAACGACACTCACTGCTAACGACACTCACAGACATCAAGCTAACGACAGTCACTGCTAACGACACTCACAGACATCAAGCTAACGACACTCACTGCTAACGACACTCACAGACATCAAGCTAACGACAGTCACTGCTAACGACACTCACAGACATCAAGCTAACGACACTCACTGCTAACGACACTCACAGACATCAAGCTAACGACAGTCACTGCTAACGACACTCACAGACATCAAGCTAACGACACTCACTGCTAACGACACTCACAGACATCAAGCTAACGACACTCACTGCTAACG
This sequence comes from Labrus bergylta, assembly GCF_963930695.1. Lineage (NCBI taxonomy): Eukaryota > Metazoa > Chordata > Actinopteri > Labriformes > Labridae > Labrus > Labrus bergylta. Next base: position 31,247,145 of record NC_089205.1, read on the forward strand.
ACACTCACTGCTAACGACACTCACAGACATCAAGCTAACGACACTCACTGCTAACGACACTCACTGCTAATGACACTCATAGACATCAAGCTAACGACACTCACTGCTAACGACACTCATTGCTAATGACACTCACAGACATCAAGCTAACGACACTCATTGCTAATGACACTCACAGACATCAAGCTAACGACACTCATTGCTAATGACACTCACAGACATCAAGCTAACAACACTCACTGCTAACGACACTCACAGACATCAAGCTAACGACACTCACTGCTAACGACACTCACAGACATCAAGCTAACAACACTCACTGCTAACAACACTCACAGACATCAAGCTAACGACACTCACTGCTAACGACACTCACAGACATCAAGCTAACGACACTCACTGCTAACGACACTCACAGACATCAAGCTAACGACACTCACTGCTAACGACACTCACAGACATCAAGCTAACGACACTCACTGCTAACAACACTCACAGACATCAAGCTAACGACACTCACTGCTAACGACACTCACAGACATCAAGCTAACGACACTCACTGCTAACGACACTCACAGACATCAAGCTAACGACACTCACTGCTAACGACACTCACAGACATCAAGCTAACGACACTCATTGCTAACGACACTCACAGACATCAAGCTAACGACACTCACTGCTAACGACACTCACAGACATCAAGCTAACGACACTCACTGCTAACGACACTCACAGACATCAAGCTAACGACACTCACTGCTAACGACACTCACAGACATCAAGCTAACGACACTCACTGCTAACGACACTCACAGACATCAAGCTAACGACACTCACTGCTAACGACACTCACAGACATCAAGCTAACGACACTCACTGCTAACAACACTCACAGACATCAAGCTAACGACACTCACTGCTAACGACACTCACAGACATCAAGCTAACGACACTCACTGCTAACAACACTCACAGACATCAAGCTAACGACACTCACTGCTAATGACACTCACTGCTAACGACACTCACTGCTAATGACACTCATAGACATCAAGCTAACGACACTCACTGCTAACGACACTCATTGCTAATGACACTCACAGACATCAAGCTAACGACACTCATTGCTAATGACACTCACAGACATCAAGCTAACGACACTCATTGCTAATGACACTCACAGACATCAAGCTAACGACACTCACTGCTAACGACACTCACAGACATCAAGCTAACGACAGTCACTGCTAACGACACTCACAGACATCAAGCTAACGACACTCACTGCTAACGACACTCACAGACATCAAGCTAACGACAGTCACTGCTAACGACACTCACAGACATCAAGCTAACAACACTCACTGCTAACGACACTCACAGACATCAAGCTAACGACACTCACTGCTAACGACACTCACAGACATCAAGCTAACGACAGTCACTGCTAACGACACTCACAGACATCAAGCTAACGACACTCACTGCTAACGACACTCACAGACATCAAGCTAACGACAGTCACTGCTAACGACACTCACAGACATCAAGCTAACGACACTCACTGCTAACGACACTCACAGACATCAAGCTAACGACACTCACTGCTAACGACACTCACAGACATCAAGCTAACGACACTCACTGCTAACAACACTCACAGACATCAAGCTAACGACACTCACTGCTAATGACACTCACAGACATCAAGCTAACGACACTCACTGCTAACGACACTCACTGCTAATGACACTCACAGACATCAAGCTAACGACACTCACTGCTAACAACACTCACAGACATCAAGCTAACGACACTCACAGACATCAAGCTAACGACACTCACTGCTAACGACACTCACAGACATCAAGCTAACGACACTCACTGCTAATGACACTCACAGACATCAAGCTAACGACACTCACTGCTAACAACACTCACAGACATCAAGCTAACGACACTCACTGCTAACGACACTCACAGACATCAAGCTAACGACACTCACTGCTAACGACACTCACAGACATCAAGCTAACGACAGTCACTGCTAACGACACTCACAGACATCAAGCTAACGACACTCACTGCTAACGACACTCACAGACATCAAGCTAACGACAGTCACTGCTAACGACACTCACAGACATCAAGCTAACGACACTCACTGCTAACGACACTCACAGACATCAAGCTAACGACAGTCACTGCTAACGACACTCACAGACATCAAGCTAACGACACTCACTGCTAACGACACTCACAGACATCAAGCTAACGACACTCACTGCTAACGACACTCACTGCTAACGACACTCACAGACATCAAGCTAACGACACTCACTGCTAACGACACTCACTGCTAATGACACTCATAGACATCAAGCTAACGACACTCACTGCTAACGACACTCATTGCTAATGACACTCACAGACATCAAGCTAACGACACTCATTGCTAATGACACTCACAGACATCAAGCTAACGACACTCATTGCTAATGACACTCACAGACATCAAGCTAACAACACTCACTGCTAACGACACTCACAGACATCAAGCTAACGACACTCACTGCTAACGACACTCACAGACATCAAGCTAACAACACTCACTGCTAACAACACTCACAGACATCAAGCTAACGACACTCACTGCTAACGACACTCACAGACATCAAGCTAACGACACTCACTGCTAACGACACTCACAGACATCAAGCTAACGACACTCACTGCTAACGACACTCACAGACATCAAGCTAACGACACTCACTGCTAACAACACTCACAGACATCAAGCTAACGACACTCACTGCTAACGACACTCACAGACATCAAGCTAACGACACTCACTGCTAACGACACTCACAGACATCAAGCTAACGACACTCACTGCTAACGACACTCACAGACATCAAGCTAACGACACTCATTGCTAACGACACTCACAGACATCAAGCTAACGACACTCACTGCTAACGACACTCACAGACATCAAGCTAACGACACTCACTGCTAACGACACTCACAGACATCAAGCTAACGACACTCACTGCTAACGACACTCACAGACATCAAGCTAACGACACTCACTGCTAACGACACTCACAGACATCAAGCTAACGACACTCACTGCTAACGACACTCACAGACATCAAGCTAACGACACTCACTGCTAACAACACTCACAGACATCAAGCTAACGACACTCACTGCTAACGACACTCACAGACATCAAGCTAACGACACTCACTGCTAACAACACTCACAGACATCAAGCTAACGACACTCACTGCTAATGACACTCACTGCTAACGACACTCACTGCTAACAACACTCACAGACATCAAGCTAACGACACTCACTGCTAACGACACTCACAGACATCAAGCTAACGACACTCACTGCTAACGACACTCACAGACATCAAGCTAACGACACTCACTGCTAACAACACTCACAGACATCAAGCTAACGACACTCACTGCTAACGACACTCACAGACATCAAGCTAACGACACTCATTGCTAATGACACTCACAGACATCAAGCTAATGACACTCATTGCTAATGACACTCACAGACATCAAGCTAACGACACTCACTGCTAACGACACTCACAGACATCAAGCTAACGACACTCACTGCTAACGACACTCACTGCTAACAACACTCACAGACATCAAGCTAATGACACTCACTGCTAATGACACTCACAGACATCAAGCTAATGACACTCACTGCTAACGACACTCACAGACATCAAGCTAACGACACTCACTGCTAATGACACTCACAGACATCAAGCTAACGACACTCACTGCTAACGACACTCACAGACATCAAGCTAATGACACTCACTGCTAATGACACTCACAGACATCAAGCTAACGACACTCACTGCTAACGACACTCACAGACATCAAGCTAACGACACTCACTGCTAACGACACTCACAGACATCAAGCTAACGACACTCACTGCTAACGACACTCACAGACATCAAGCTAACGACACTCACTGCTAACAACACTCACAGACATCAAGCTAACGACACTCACTGCTAACAACACTCACAGACATCAAGCTAACGACACTCACTGCTAACGACACTCACAGACATCAAGCTAACGACACTCATTGCTAATGACACTCACAGACATCAAGCTAATGACACTCATTGCTAATGACACTCACAGACATCAAGCTAACGACACTCACTGCTAACGACACTCACAGACATCAAGCTAACGACACTCACTGCTAACGACACTCACTGCTAACAACACTCACAGACATCAAGCTAATGACACTCACTGCTAATGACACTCACAGACATCAAGCTAATGACACTCACTGCTAACAACACTCACAGACATCAAGCTAACGACACTCACTGCTAACGACACTCACAGACATCAAGCTAACGGCACTCACTGCTGACGACACTCACTGCTAACGACACTCACAGACATCAAGCTAACGACACTCACTGCTGACGACACTCACTGCTAACGACACTCAGAGACATCAAGCTAACAACACTCATTGCTAATGACACTCACTGCTAACAACACTCACAGACATCAAGCTAACGACACTCATTGCTAATGACACTCACAGACATCAAGCTAACGACACTCATTGCTAATGACACTCACAGACATCAAGCTAATGACACTCACTGCTAATGACACTCACTGCTAATGACACTCACTGCTAATGACACTCACTGCTAAAGACACTCACTGCTAAAAACACTCACTGCTAATGACACTCACTGCTAATGACACTCACTGCTAATGACACTCACTGCTGACGACACTCACTGCTAATGACACTCACTGCTAATGACACTCACTGCTAAAGACACTCACTGCTAAAAACACTCACTGCTAATGACACTCACTGCTGACGACACTCACTGCTAAAAACACTCACTGCTAATGACACTCACTGCTGACGACACTCACTGCTAATGACACTCACTGCTAATGACACTCACTGCTAAAGACACTCACTGCTAAAAACACTCACTGCTAATGACACTCACTGCTGACGACACTCACTGCTAATGACACTCACTGCTAATGACACTCACTGCTAATGACACTCACTGCTAAAGACACTCACTGCTAAAAACACTCACTGCTAATGACACTCACTGCTGACGACACTCACTGCTAAAAACACTCACTGCTAATGACACTCACTGCTAATGACACTCACTGCTAAAAACACTCACTGCTGACGACACTCACTGCTAAAAACACTCACTGCTAATGACACTCACTGCTAATGACACTCACTGCTAATGACACTCACTGCTGACGACACTCACTGCTAATGACACTCACTGCTAATGACACTCACTGCTAAAGACACTCACTGCTAAAAACACTCACTGCTAATGACACTCACTGCTGACGACACTCACTGCT
>NC_089206.1:0-20000 GCF_963930695.1 Labrus bergylta
CCACTTCTTAAAGGTCTCAAGTCCACTTCTTAAAGGTCTCAAGTCCACTTCTTAAAGGTCTCAAGTCCACTTCTTAAAGGTCTCAGCCTCGTCTCAAAATCTACAGAGTTTTTACTCTGCCCTGTCTCGGTCTCAGACCGGACGGACTCCGGATTTCAATAAAATCCATCCTGAAGTTCTGCTGGGTCAGTTAGAGAACGCTGAGTCTGTGAGACAGGCGGGTCACTGAATCACCTCCTCTTCCTCCCCTCTTCATCCTCTGGTGTCAGAATCTGTGCCCTGCCTCGTCTCACTGGGAGTCACTTCCTGTTTGTCATACATGTTGTTGTTTACATCCAGTACTGTTGGGTTCTCACACACACACACACACACACACACACACACACACACACACACACACACACACATTCTGGATCTGAAACCTGGTTCTGTCACAGTGTCATTTGAGTCGTTTTCGTCCTTTCACTGAATTTTTACAGAAAACCAAGGAGGAGGAGGAGGAGGGGGAGGAGGAGGGGGAGGAGGTGTGTTTGTGCATCAGTGTGTGTTTGTGTGTTTGTGCAGAAACAGGCATCATTGCTTTGACGCTGTAACCCACATAAATCGTAGCAGTGTGTGTGTGTGTGTGTGTGTGTGTGTGTGTGTGTGTGTGTGTGTGTGTGTGTGTGTGTGTGTGTGTGTGTGTGTGTGTGTTTGTTAGTTTCTGCCTCTGGCTATGGACGCAGAATGACAAACAGGAACAGAGTGTGTGTGTGTTTATCTGTGTGTGTGTGAGAGAATAAGATCTGAGAAGGAGAGAAAAGAAACGTTAATATGACTACTGAACCTGCAGTGTGTGTGTGTGTGTGTGTGTGTGTGTGTGTGTGTGTGTGTGTGTGTGTGTGTGTGTGTGTGTGTGACGTGACGTGACATAAATAAAAGGTAACAGTGGTTTTGTTGAGGTGGATGGTGCTCACCTCTCTGATGCTCGAGGAGCTCAGCGCTCAATCCCTCCATCCTCTCTTCTTTATGTTCTCGTGGTCCATTTCACCCCTCTCCAAATCCCGTCATCCTTCATCTGTTTGCCTCTTAGTAATTAATATCATTGGTTACCCGCTTTGTCCTGATGTTATCAACAGATGGATAACTCTCTCTCTCTCTGTCTCTCTCTGTCTCTCTCTCTCTGTCTCTCTCTGTCTCTCTCTCTCTGTCTCTCTCTGTCTCTCTCTCTCTGTCTCTCTCTGTCTCTCTCTCTCTGTCTCTCTCTGTCTCTCTCTCTCTCTCTCTCTCTCTCTGTCTCTCTCTGTCTCTCTCTGTCTCTCTCTGTCTCTCTCTCTCTCTCTCTGTCTCTCTCTCTCTGTCTCTCTCTCTCTCTCTGTCTCTCTCTCTCTCTCTGTCTCTCTCTCTCTCCCCTCGTTCTCTCGTTCTCTCTCTCTCTCTTCCCTCGTTCTCTCGTTCTCTCTCTCTCCCTCTTTCTCTCTCTCTCTCTCCCTCTCTCTCTCTCTCTCCCCCCTCGTTCTCTCGTTCTCTCTCTCTCTCTCTCCCTCTCTCTCTCTCTCTCTCCCCCCTCGTTCTCTCGTTCTCTCTCTCTCTCTCTCTCCCTCTCTCTCTCTCTCAGTGTGGAGGGAGACCCACAGTGTCCGGAGGCGCTCACTTTCTCAGACTCGTCCTTCGGTCATCAGCCTGCCTTCCATCGCTATAGCAACAGCCCTCTCTCCAGCCCCTGTGACCCCTACGGCTCCACCTCCAGCAGCGGGCCCCTGGGAGCCTCCCACACACATACACAGGTGCTGAAACACACACACACACACACACACACACACACACACACAATCGTCTGGACATTATTTGACTGTCTTGGCTGACACGCCTCTTCTATGTCGGTCTGGGACTGTGGCAGTGGAATGACAGACCGGTGTGGTGGTTCCCATTTTCAAAAAGGGGGGCCGGAGGGTGTGCTCCAATTATTGGGGTATCACACTTCTCAGCCTCCCGGGGAAAGTCTACTCTGGGGTTCTTTTCATTGACAGGATATCAAGACACAGCCAGGGGGAGAAGGGGCCCCATATCTCATCTCTGCTTTTTACAGATGATGTGGTTTTGTTGGCTTCCTTATGCAACTTATTGACAAGGCTTATTTGCACTCATGACCCTGGTTAGGCTTTAAGGAAGAAACGCTTTAAGAAAACAGGTTTCAGTTTCTGCATTCTGAACTCAGACTTAAAAAACTTTGTGGATATAAAAGAAACTAAAAGTGAGAAAAAGCTTCACACAAGCCGTTTGTAACAACAGAGTCGGTTTCAGAGAGGAGGAGTGATGGATTCATTCATCATGGATTCAAATTCAGTTTGCAAAGAAACATTAAGTGAAGGAACAACGGATGATCAGGCTGTTTCACCAGAAAGTATCTAAAAATATGTATTTTAAGTCTTCCAGCACAGAGGGGTAATATGACTGCAGCTTTGAGTGTCTGGACCTGAAACACATGAAACCTGAGGAGTGTTCAGGTTTATTACAATCCAGTCTCCATAATGAGGCTGCAGGTTAAAGATGGCAGCTTGTTACATTTAATGGTCAAAGTACTACCATAGGAAGTTTTAACAGACCAGTGAAACCAGAGTTTTAACAGACCAGTAAAAACACAGAGTTTTAACAGACCAGTGAAACCACAGAGTTTTAACAGACCAGTGTAATCAGAGTTTTAACAGACCAGTGAAACCAGAGTTTTAACAGACCAGTGAAACCACAGAGTTTTAATAGACCAGTGAAACCACAGAGTTTTAATAGACCAGTGAAACCACAGAGTTTTAACAGACCAGTGAAACCAGAGTTTTAATAGACCAGTGAAACCAGAGTTTTAATAGACCAGTGAAACCACAGAGTTTTAATAGACCAGTGAAACCACAGAGTTTTAATAGACCAGTGAAACCACAGAGTTTTAACAGACCAGTGAAACCAGAGTTTTAACAGACCAGTGAAACCAGAGTTTTAACAGACCAGTGAAACCACAGAGTTTTAATAGACCAGTGAAACCACAGAGTTTTAATAGACCAGTGAAACCACAGAGTTTTAATAGACCAGTGAAACCACAGAGTTTTAATAGACCAGTGAAACCACAGAGTTTTAATAGACCAGTGAAACCACAGAGTTTTAACAGACCAGTGAAACCACAGAGTCTTAATAGACCAGTGAAACCACAGAGTTTTAATAGACCAGTGAAACCACAGAGTTTTAACAGACCAGTGAAACCAGAGTTTTAACAGACCAGTGAAACCAGAGTTTTAACAGACCAGTGAAACCACAGAGTCTTAACAGACCAGTGAAACCACAGAGTTTTAACAGACCAGTGAAACCAGAGTTTTAACAGACCAGTGAAGCCAGATAGTTTTAATAGACCAGTGAAACGACAGAGTCTTAATAGACCAGTGAAACCACAGAGTTTTAACAGACCAGTGAAACCAGAGTCTTAACAGACCAGTGAAACCAGAGTTTTAACAGACCAGTGAAACCACAGAGTTTTAACAGACCAGTGAAACCACAGAGTTTTAACAGACCAGTGAAACCACAGAGTTTTAACAGACCAGTGAAACCACAGAGTCTTAATAGACCAGTGAAACGACAGAGTCTTAACAGACCAGTGAAACCAGAGTCTTAACAGACCAGTGAAACCACAGAGTTTTAAGAGACCAGTGAAACGACAGAGTTTTAACAGACCAGTGAAACCACAGAGTTTTAACAGACCAGTGAAACCACAGAGTTTTAATAGACCAGTGAAATCAGAGTTTTAACAGACCAGTGAAACCAGATAGTTTTAATAGACCAGTGTAATCAGAGTTTTAATAGACCAGTGAAACCACAGAGTTTTAACAGACCAGTGAAACCACAGAGTTTTAATAGACCAGTGAAACCAGAGTTTTAACAGACCAGTGAAACGACAGAGTTTTAACAGACCAGTGAAATCAGAGTTTTAACAGACCAGTGAAACCACAGAGTTTTAACAGACCAGTGAAACCACAGAGTTTTAACAGACCAGTGAAACCACAGAGTTTTAATAGACCAGTGAAACCACAGAGTTTTAACAGACCAGTGAAACCAGAGTCTTAACAGACCAGTGAAACCACAGAGTTTTAACAGACCAGTGAAACCACAGAATTTTAACAGACCAGTGAAACCAGAGTTTTAATAGACCAGTGAAACCACAGAGTTTTAACAGACCAGTGAAACCAGAGTCTTAACAGACCAGTGAAACCAGAGTCTTAACAGACCAGTGAAACGACAGAGTTTTAACAGACCAGTGAAACCACAGAATTTTAACAGACCAGTGAAGCCAGAGTTTTAACAGACCAGTGAAACGAAAGAGTTTTAACAGACCAGTGAAACGACAGAGTCTTAACAGACCAGTGAAACCAGAGTCTTAACAGACCAGTGAAACCACAGAGTCTTAATAGACCAGTGAAACGACAGAGTCTTAACAGACCAGTGAAACCAGAGTTTTAATAGACCAGTGAAACCACAGAGTTTTAATAGACCAGTGAAATCAGAGTTTTAACAGACCAGTGAAACCACAGAGTTTTAATAGACCAGTGAAATCAGAGTTTTAACAGACCAGTGAAACCAGAGTCTTAACAGACCAGTGAAACCACAGAGTCTTAATAGACCAGTGAAACGACAGAGTCTTAACAGACCAGTGAAACCAGAGTCTTAACAGACCAGTGAAACCACAGAGTTTTAACAGACCAGTGAAACCACAGAGTTTTAACAGACCAGTGAAACCAGAGTTTTAACAGACCAGTGAAGCCAGATAGTTTTAATAGACCAGTGAAACGACAGAGTCTTAACAGACCAGTGAAACCACAGAGTTTTAACAGACCAGTGAAACCACAGAGTTTTAACAGACCAGTGAAACCACAGAGTTTTAACAGACCAGTGAAATCAGAGTTTTAACAGACCAGTGAAACCACAGAGTTTTAACAGACCAGTGTAATCAGAGTTTTAATAGACCAGTGAAACCACAGAGTTTTAACAGACCAGTGAAACCACAGAGTTTTAACAGACCAGTGAAACCACAGAGTTTTAACAGACCAGTGAAATCAGAGTTTTAACAGACCAGTGAAACCACAGAGTTTTAACAGACCAGTGTAATCAGAGTTTTAATAGACCAGTGAAACCACAGAGTTTTAACAGACCAGTGAAACCACAGAGTTTTAACAGACCAGTGAAACCAGAGTTTTAACAGACCAGTGAAGCCAGATAGTTTTAATAGACCAGTGAAACGACAGAGTCTTAACAGACCAGTGAAACCACAGAGTTTTAACAGACCAGTGAAACCAGAGTTTTAACAGACCAGTGAAGCCAGATAGTTTTCACAGACCAGTGAAAACACAGAGTTTTAACAGACCAGTGAAACCAGAGTTTTAACAGACCAGTGAAGCCAGATAGTTTTCACAGACCAGTGAAAACACAGAGTTTTAACAGACCAGTGAAACGACAGAGTCTTAACAGACCAGTGAAACCAGAGTTTTAACAGACCAGTGAAACCAGAGTTTTAATAGACCAGTGAAACCAGAGTTTTAAAAGACCAGTGAAACCACAGAGTTTTAACAGACCAGTGAAACCAGAGTTTTAATAGACCAGTGAAACCAGAGTTTTAAAAGACCAGTGAAACGACGGAGTTTTAACAGACCAGTGAAACCAGAGTTTTAACAGACCAGTGAAACCAGAGTTTTAATAGACCAGTGAAACCAGAGTTTTAAAAGACCAGTGAAACGACGGAGTTTTAACAGACCAGTGAAACCAGAGTTTTAACAGACCAGTGAAACCACAGAGTCTTAACAGACCAGTGAAACCAGAGTTTTAACAGACCAGTGAAACCACAGAGTTTTAACAGACCAGTGAAACCAGAGTTTTAATAGACCAGTGAAACCACAGAGTTTTAATAGACCAGTGAAACCAGAGTTTTAATAGACCAGTGAAACCACAGAGTCTTAATAGACCAGTGAAACCACAGAGTTTTAACAGACCAGTGAAACCACAGAGTCTTAATAGACCAGTGAAACCACAGAGTCTTAACAGACCAGTGAAACCAGAGTTTTAACAGACCAGTGAAACCACAGAGTTTTAACAGACCAGTGAAACCAGAGTTTTAATAGACCAGTGAAACCACAGAGTTTTAATAGACCAGTGAAACCAGAGTTTTAATAGACCAGTGAAACCACAGAGTCTTAATAGACCAGTGAAACCACAGAGTTTTAACAGACCAGTGAAACCACAGAGTCTTAATAGACCAGTGAAACCACAGAGTTTTAACAGACCAGTGAAACCACAGAGTCTTAATAGACCAGTGAAACCACAGAGTTTTAACAGACCAGTGAAACCAGAGTCTTAACAGACCAGTGAAACCAGAGTTTTAACAGACCAGTGAAACCAGAGTCTTAACAGACCAGTGAAACCAGAGTTTTAACAGACCAGTGAAACCACAGAGTTTTAACAGACCAGTGAAACCACAGAGTTTTAACAGACCAGTGAAACCAGATAGTTTTAACAGACCAGTGAAACCAGAGTTTTAACAGACCAGTGAAACCAGAGTTTTAACAGACCAGTGAAACCAGAGTTTTAACAGACCAGTGAAACCAAAGTTTTAATAGACCAGTGAAACCAGAGTTTTAACAGACCAGTGAAACCACAGAGTTCTAACAGACCAGTGAAACCAGAGTTTTAACAGACCAGTGAAACCACAGAGTTCTAACAGACCAGTGAAACCAGAGTTTTAAAAGACCAGTGAAACCAGAGTTTTAACAGACCAGTGAAACCAGAGTTTTAACAGACCAGTGAAGCCACAGAGTCTTAATAGACCAGTGAAACGACAGAGTCTTAACAGACCAGTGAAACCACAGAGTTTTAACAGACCAGTGAAACCACAGAGTTTTAACAGACCAGTGAAACCACAGAGTCTTAATAGACCAGTGAAACGACAGAGTCTTAACAGACCAGTGAAACCACAGAGTCTTAATAGACCAGTGAAACCACAGAGTCTTAACAGACCAGTGAAACCAGAGTTTTAATAGACCAGTGAAATCAGAGTTTTAACAGACCAGAGAAACCAGATAGTTTTAATAGACCAGTGTAATCAGAGTTTTAATAGACCAGTGAAACCAGAGTTTTAACAGACCAGTGAAACGACAGAGTTTTAACAGACCAGTGAAATCACAGTTTTAACAGACCAGTGAAACCACAGAGTTTTAACAGACCAGTGGAACCACAGAGTCTTAACAGTACAGTGAAACCAGAGTTTTAACAGACCAGTGAAACCACAGAGTTTTAACAGACCAGTGAAACCACAGAGTTTTAACAGACCAGTGAAACCAGAGTTTTAACAGACCAGTGAAACCACAGAGTTTTAACAGACCAGTGAAACCATAGAGTCTTAATAGACCAGTGAAACCAGAGTTTTGACAGACCAGAGAAACCAGATAGTTTTAACAGACCAGTGAAACCAGAGTTTTGACAGACCAGAGAAACCAGATAGTTTTAACAGACCAGAGAAACCAGAGTTTTAACAGACCAGTGAAACCACAGAGTTTTAACAGACCAGTGAAACCACAGAGTTTTAACAGACCAGTGAAACCACAGAGTCTTAACAGACCAGTGAAACCACAGAGTTTTAACAGACCAGTGAAACCAGAGTTTTAACAGACCAGTGAAACCACAAAGTTTTAACAGATCAGTGAAACCACAGAGTTTTAACAGACCAGTGAAACCAGTGTTTTAACAGACCAGTGAAACCACAGATTCTTAACAGACCAGTGAAATCAGAGTTTTAACAGACCAGTGAAACCAGATAGTTTTAACAGACCAGTGAAATCAGAGTTTTAACAGACCAGTGAAACCAGAGTTTTAACAGACCAGTGAAACCACAGAGTTTTAATAGACCAGTGAAACCACAGAGTCTTAATAGACCAGTGAAACCACAGAGTTTTAACAGACCAGTGAAACCACAGAGTCTTAATAGACCAGTGAAACCACAGAGTTTTAATAGACCAGTGAAACCACAGAGTTTTAACAGACCAGTGAAACCAGAGTTTTAACAGACCAGTGAAACCAGAGTTTTAACAGACTAGTGAAACCACAGAGTTTTAACAGACCAGTGAAACCACAGAGTCTTAATAGACCAGTGAAACCACAGAGTTTTAACAGACCAGTGAAACCAGAGTTTTAACAGACCAGTGAAACCAGAGTTTTAACAGACCAGTGAAACCACAGAGTTTTAACAGACCAGTGAAACCACAGAGTCTTAATAGACCAGTGAAACCACAGAGTTTTAACAGACCAGTGAAACCACAGAGTCTTAATAGACCAGTGAAATCAGAGTTTTAACAGACCAGTGAAACCAGAGTCTTAACAGACCAGTGAAACCAGAGTTTTAACAGACCAGTGAAACCACAGAGTTTTAACAGACCAGTGAAACCACAGAGTTTTAACAGACCAGTGAAACCAGATAGTTTTAACAGACCAGTGAAACCAGAGTTTTAACAGACCAGTGAAACCAGAGTTTTAACAGACCAGTGAAACCAGAGTTTTAACAGACCAGTGAAACCAAAGTTTTAATAGACCAGTGAAACCAGAGTTTTAACAGACCAGTGAAACCACAGAGTTCTAACAGACCAGTGAAACCAGAGTCTTAACAGACCAGTGAAACCACAGAGTCTTAATAGACCAGTGAAACCACAGAGTCTTAACAGACCAGTGAAACCAGAGTTTTAATAGACCAGTGAAATCAGAGTTTTAACAGACCAGAGAAACCAGATAGTTTTAATAGACCAGTGTAATCAGAGTTTTAATAGACCAGTGAAACCAGAGTTTTAACAGACCAGTGAAACGACAGAGTTTTAACAGACCAGTGAAATCACAGTTTTAACAGACCAGTGAAACCACAGAGTTTTAACAGACCAGTGGAACCACAGAGTCTTAACAGACCAGTGAAACCAGAGTTTTAACAGACCAGTGAAACCACAGAGTTTTAACAGACCAGTGAAACCACAGAGTTTTAACAGACCAGTGAAACCAGAGTTTTAACAGACCAGTGAAACCACAGAGTTTTAATAGACCAGTGAAACCAGAGTTTTAACAGACCAGTGAAACCACAGAGTTTTAACAGACCAGTGAAACCAGAGTTTTAACAGACCAGTGAAACCATAGAGTCTTAATAGACCAGTGAAACCAGAGTTTTCAAAGACCAGTGAAACCAGAGTTTTGACAGACCAGAGAAACCAGATAGTTTTAACAGACCAGTGAAACCAGAGTTTTGACAGACCAGAGAAACCAGATAGTTTTAACAGACCAGAGAAACCAGAGTTTTAACAGACCAGTGAAACCACAGAGTTTTAACAGACCAGTGAAACCACAGAGTTTTAACAGACCAGTGAAACCACAGAGTCTTAACAGACCAGTGAAACCACAGAGTTTTAACAGACCAGTGAAACCAGAGTTTTAACAGACCAGTGAAACCACAAAGTTTTAACAGATCAGTGAAACCACAGAGTTTTAACAGACCAGTGAAACCAGTGTTTTAACAGACCAGTGAAACCACAGATTCTTAACAGACCAGTGAAATCAGAGTTTTAACAGACCAGTGAAACCAGATAGTTTTAACAGACCAGTGAAATCAGAGTTTTAACAGACCAGTGAAACCAGAGTTTTAACAGACCAGTGAAACCACAGAGTTTTAACAGACCAGTGAAACCACAGATTCTTAACAGACCAGTGAAATCAGAGTTTTAACAGACCAGTGAAACGAGATAGTTTTAACAGACCAGTGAAATCAGAGTTTTAACAGACCAGTGAAACCAGAGTCTTAACAGACCAGTGAAACCAGAGTTTTAACAGACCAGTGAAACCAGAGTTTTAATAGACCAGTGAAACCACAGAGTCTTAATAGACCAGTGAAACCACAGAGTTTTAACAGACCAGTGAAACCACAGAGTCTTAATAGACCAGTGAAACCACAGAGTTTTAATAGACCAGTGAAACCACAGAGTTTTAACAGACCAGTGAAACCAGAGTTTTAACAGACCAGTGAAACCAGAGTTTTAACAGACCAGTGAAACCACAGAGTTTTAACAGACCAGTGAAACCACAGAGTCTTAATAGACCAGTGAAACCACAGAGTTTTAACAGACCAGTGAAACCACAGAGTCTTAATAGACCAGTGAAATCAGAGTTTTAACAGACCAGTGAAACCAGAGTCTTAACAGACCAGTGAAACCAGAGTTTTAACAGACCAGTGAAACCACAGAGTTTTAACAGACCAGTGAAACCACAGAGTTTTAACAGACCAGTGAAACCAGATAGTTTTAACAGACCAGTGAAACCAGAGTTTTAACAGACCAGTGAAACCAGAGTTTTAACAGACCAGTGAAACCAGAGTTTTAACAGACCAGTGAAACCAAAGTTTTAATAGACCAGTGAAACCAGAGTTTTAACAGACCAGTGAAACCACAGAGTTCTAACAGACCAGTGAAACCAGAGTTTTAACAGACCAGTGAAACCACAGAGTTCTAACAGACCAGTGAAACCAGAGTTTTAAAAGACCAGTGAAACCAGAGTTTTAACAGACCAGTGAAACCAGAGTTTTAACAGACCAGTGAAACCAGAGTTTTAACAGACCAGTGAAGCCACAGAGTCTTAATAGACCAGTGAAACGACAGAGTCTTAACAGACCAGTGAAACCACAGAGTTTTAACAGACCAGTGAAACCACAGAGTTTTAACAGACCAGTGAAACCACAGAGTCTTAATAGACCAGTGAAACGACAGAGTCTTAACAGACCAGTGAAACCACAGAGTCTTAATAGACCAGTGAAACCACAGAGTCTTAACAGACCAGTGAAACCAGAGTTTTAATAGACCAGTGAAATCAGAGTTTTAACAGACCAGAGAAACCAGATAGTTTTAATAGACCAGTGTAATCAGAGTTTTAATAGACCAGTGAAACCAGAGTTTTAACAGACCAGTGAAACGACAGAGTTTTAACAGACCAGTGAAATCACAGTTTTAACAGACCAGTGAAACCACAGAGTTTTAACAGACCAGTGGAACCACAGAGTCTTAACAGACCAGTGAAACCAGAGTTTTAACAGACCAGTGAAACCACAGAGTTTTAACAGACCAGTGAAACCACAGAGTTTTAACAGACCAGTGAAACCAGAGTTTTAACAGACCAGTGAAACCACAGAGTTTTAACAGACCAGTGAAACCATAGAGTCTTAATAGACCAGTGAAACCAGAGTTTTGACAGACCAGAGAAACCAGATAGTTTTAACAGACCAGTGAAACCAGAGTTTTGACAGACCAGAGAAACCAGATAGTTTTAACAGACCAGAGAAACCAGAGTTTTAACAGACCAGTGAAACCACAGAGTTTTAACAGACCAGTGAAACCACAGAGTTTTAACAGACCAGTGAAACCACAGAGTCTTAACAGACCAGTGAAACCACAGAGTTTTAACAGACCAGTGAAACCAGAGTTTTAACAGACCAGTGAAACCACAAAGTTTTAACAGATCAGTGAAACCACAGAGTTTTAACAGACCAGTGAAACCAGTGTTTTAACAGACCAGTGAAACCACAGATTCTTAACAGACCAGTGAAATCAGAGTTTTAACAGACCAGTGAAACCAGATAGTTTTAACAGACCAGTGAAATCAGAGTTTTAACAGACCAGTGAAACCAGAGTTTTAACAGACCAGTGAAACCACAGAGTTTTAACAGACCAGTGAAACCACAGATTCTTAACAGACCAGTGAAATCAGAGTTTTAACAGACCAGTGAAACCAGATAGTTTTAACAGACCAGTGAAATCAGAGTTTTAACAGACCAGTGTAATCAGAGTTTTAACAGACCAGTGAAACCACAGAGTTTTAACAGACCAGTGAAACCAGAGTTTTAATAGACCAGTGAAACCACAGAGTTTTAATAGACCAGTGAAACCAGAGTTTTAATAGACCAGTGAAACCACAGAGTCTTAATAGACCAGTGAAACCACAGAGTTTTAACAGACCAGTGAAACCACAGAGTCTTAATAGACCAGTGAAACCACAGAGTTTTAATAGACCAGTGAAACCACAGAGTTTTAACAGACCAGTGAAACCAGAGTTTTAACAGACCAGTGAAACCAGAGTTTTAACAGACTAGTGAAACCACAGAGTTTTAACAGACCAGTGAAACCACAGAGTCTTAATAGACCAGTGAAACCACAGAGTTTTAACAGACCAGTGAAACCAGAGTTTTAACAGACCAGTGAAACCAGAGTTTTAACAGACCAGTGAAACCACAGAGTTTTAACAGACCAGTGAAACCACAGAGTCTTAATAGACCAGTGAAACCACAGAGTTTTAACAGACCAGTGAAACCACAGAGTCTTAATAGACCAGTGAAATCAGAGTTTTAACAGACCAGTGAAACCAGAGTCTTAACAGACCAGTGAAACCAGAGTTTTAACAGACCAGTGAAACCACAGAGTTTTAACAGACCAGTGAAACCACAGAGTTTTAACAGACCAGTGAAACCAGATAGTTTTAACAGACCAGTGAAACCAGAGTTTTAACAGACCAGTGAAACCAGAGTTTTAACAGACCAGTGAAACCAGAGTTTTAACAGACCAGTGAAACCAAAGTTTTAATAGACCAGTGAAACCAGAGTTTTAACAGACCAGTGAAACCACAGAGTTCTAACAGACCAGTGAAACCAGAGTCTTAACAGACCAGTGAAACCACAGAGTCTTAATAGACCAGTGAAACCACAGAGTCTTAACAGACCAGTGAAACCAGAGTTTTAATAGACCAGTGAAATCAGAGTTTTAACAGACCAGAGAAACCAGATAGTTTTAATAGACCAGTGTAATCAGAGTTTTAATAGACCAGTGAAACCAGAGTTTTAACAGACCAGTGAAACGACAGAGTTTTAACAGACCAGTGAAATCACAGTTTTAACAGACCAGTGAAACCACAGAGTTTTAACAGACCAGTGGAACCACAGAGTCTTAACAGACCAGTGAAACCAGAGTTTTAACAGACCAGTGAAACCACAGAGTTTTAACAGACCAGTGAAACCACAGAGTTTTAACAGACCAGTGAAACCAGAGTTTTAACAGACCAGTGAAACCACAGAGTTTTAATAGACCAGTGAAACCAGAGTTTTAACAGACCAGTGAAACCACAGAGTTTTAACAGACCAGTGAAACCAGAGTTTTAACAGACCAGTGAAACCATAGAGTCTTAATAGACCAGTGAAACCAGAGTTTTCAAAGACCAGTGAAACCAGAGTTTTGACAGACCAGAGAAACCAGATAGTTTTAACAGACCAGTGAAACCAGAGTTTTGACAGACCAGAGAAACCAGATAGTTTTAACAGACCAGAGAAACCAGAGTTTTAACAGACCAGTGAAACCACAGAGTTTTAACAGACCAGTGAAACCACAGAGTTTTAACAGACCAGTGAAACCACAGAGTCTTAACAGACCAGTGAAACCACAGAGTTTTAACAGACCAGTGAAACCAGAGTTTTAACAGACCAGTGAAACCACAAAGTTTTAACAGATCAGTGAAACCACAGAGTTTTAACAGACCAGTGAAACCAGTGTTTTAACAGACCAGTGAAACCACAGATTCTTAACAGACCAGTGAAATCAGAGTTTTAACAGACCAGTGAAACCAGATAGTTTTAACAGACCAGTGAAATCAGAGTTTTAACAGACCAGTGAAACCAGAGTTTTAACAGACCAGTGAAACCACAGAGTTTTAACAGACCAGTGAAACCACAGATTCTTAACAGACCAGTGAAATCAGAGTTTTAACAGACCAGTGAAACCAGATAGTTTTAACAGACCAGTGAAATCAGAGTTTTAACAGACCAGTGTAATCAGAGTTTTAACAGACCAGTGAAACCACAGAGTTTTAATAGACCAGTGAAACCAGAGTTTTAACAGACCAGTGAAACCAGAGTTTTAACAGACCAGTGAAACCAGAGTTTTAACAGACCAGTGAAACCACAGAGTTTTAACAGACCAGTGAAACCACAGAGTTTTAACAGACCAGTGAAACCAGTGTGTTTTAAGTTGTTAAACATGCTGAGTAGTGGTTTGCTGGTTCTCTGTGCTTCCTGTGCGGCAGGCCGAGCTGTTTGTCTGTTTCAGACGTTGTTGTAGAGGTCAGTATGTAAAGAACATTTACATATGAAGGACAGCAGGAGGTTAATGTGAACCCTGCAGCTCCCTAAAGACAAGGAAAGTAATTAAGTCCCTTTTTTTTAAACACGTTTTTACATCTCCTCCTCCTCCAGGGCAGCTCTCCCATCTCTCCCCCCAGCCCGGCGAGCCTAGCCTGGGCTCAACGCAGCCGCCACCAGCCGGCCAGCCTGGCACTCCGCAAGCAAGAGGAGGAGGAGAGCAAACGCTGCAAGGCTCTATCTGACAGCTATGAGCTCTCTACAGACCTCCAGGACAAGAAGGTAAAACTCAGCACACACGCTTAGATACCTGAGTCGCACACAACGTCTTTACTTAAGGTGACTTACATTTACCTGACTCACAGATACCTGACTCCCAGGTTCCTGACTCACAGGTTCCTGACTCCCAGGTTCCTGACTCACAGATACCTGACTCCCAGGTACCTGACTCACAGGTTCCTGACTCACAGATACCTGACTCCCAGGTTCCTGACTCACAGGTTCCTGACTCCCAGGTTCCTGACTCACAGATACCTGACTCCCAGGTACCTGACTCACAGGTACCTGACTCCCAGGTACCTGACTCACAGGTTCCTGACTCACAGATACCTGACTCCCAGGTACCTGACTCACAGGTTCCTGACTCCCAGGTTCCTGACTCCCAGGTTCCTGACTCACAGGTTCCTGACTCACAGGTACCTGACTCACAGGTTCCTGACTCACAGGTTCCTGACTCCCAGGTTCCTGACTCCCAGGTTCCTGACTCACAGGTTCCTGACTCACAGGTTCCTGACTCACAGGTACCTGACTCACAGGTTCCTGACTCACAGGTTCCTGACTCACAGGTACCTGACTCCCAGGTACCTGACTCCCAGGTACCTGACTCACAGGTACCTGACCAGATGTGCTTTTCTGTTAGGTGGAGATGCTGGAGAGGAAGTACGGGGGCCAGTTTGTGTCCCGGCGGGCGGCGAGGACGATCCAGACAGCGTTCAGACAATATCGCATGAACAAGAACTTTGAGCGTCTACGAAGCTCCGCCTCCGAGAGCAGGATGACCCGCCGCATCATCCTGTCCAATATGAGGATGCAGGTACACACACACACGCACGCATGCACGCATGCACACACGCACACACACACACAGGTGGAGCTCATTTTAACACCTTGAAACTACAAACTTTTCTCTGTTCTCTGCTCCAGTACTCGTTTGATGAGCGTCAGCCGCAGGGTCAGGGGTCAGCAGGTCAGCAGGGCTCAGATGACACAGGTGATATGGATGACTCGTTTTCCAAACAGGTAAACACATTCTTTCTACATGATGTCATGGCTAGTGTCATTGTCCTTTAAGGCTTGATTCAGGGGGTCAGGGTCTGAGGTCTGTCTCACAGGTGAAGTCCAGTGGACTCCATTCAGGGGGTCAGGGTCTGAGGTCTCTCTCACAGGTGAAGTCCAGTGGACTCCATTCAGGGGGTCAGGGTCTGAGGTCTGTCTCACAGGTGAAGTCCAGTGGAATCCATTCAGGGGGTCAGGGTCTGAGGTCACTTCAGGGCTGAAGTTACAACATTGGTGCATTTTTCATTTGGTTCAGTTTGCTTTGGCACTTGAATTTGTTATGCACCTGTACCGTAGCCACCTGCCACTAGATGGCACTGTAGCTCCAGTCAGTAGCTGCTGCCATCTGCCCTAATGCTGCACTATGACCCCGAAGTAAACAACAGGACAGTGGAAGAGTAGCGTCCTGTAGCACGGGGCAGTTGTCAGTATTGAGATCTGTAAAATGGAGGTAAAGTCATATGTGTGCTGTGTCGGAGCGATGTGTAATCACATTAAGCTCAGACATGTGGACGCTGGATCCAGGATCAGGTCACATGACGTCAGCTGAGCAAACAGAAATAAAGTGTTTGTGTGTTCCCTGCAGGTGAAGTCCTTGGCTGACTCCATGGACGACTCCCTGACCTGTCAGTCAGGCCGTGAAGACTCTCAGGAAGCGGGAGGAGAGGGAGAGGAGGAAGAGGAGGAGGAAGAGGAGGAGGGAGATGAAGAGGAGGAGGAGGAAGGAGAGGAGGATGAAGAGGAAGACGAGGAGGAGGATTACAGAGAGTGTGCATGGAGAAACACTAATACATCTTCAAGACGCCTGGGGGGCCGGGTGGGAGGAGTGGGAGGAGGTATCGCCATGCACGAAGACAGCACCGCCACGTCCTTCAGTGATGTCACACTCTACATGGACGAAAGCTGCCTCCCCTCCTCGCCGCTGTCCCGCCCCGCCTCCAGCTCCGACACAGAGTACTGGGGAGGAGGAGGAGGGGGAGGGGGAGGGGGAGGGGGAGGAGGGAGGGAGGACAGCAGAGAGACGGAGGGAGGTAGCAGCAACAGCCGGAGGAGCAGCACCCCTTGCACAGAGTGTCGAGGGGAGTACAGGGGGAGAGCGGGAGGGGGAGGGGGGGGAGGAGGAGGTCACCTTCCTGTCCTGACCATTGAACCACCAAGTGACAGCTCAGTGGACATGAGTGACAGGTGAGCACAGCCAACCAGATCACAAAACTGTTGAATTCATAAGTTGGGATCATAATCCATTGGAGGCAGATTGCTGCAAGAATTAATTCAATTCAATTCAATTCAATTTGTTTTTGTATAGTGTCAACTCATAACAAGTGTTATCTCAAGACACTTTACAAAAAGCAGGTAAAAGACCTTACTCTTTGTCTGTTAACATTACGAAAGAGCAGGTAAAAAGACCTTACTCATTGTTATGTTACAAAGATCCAGCCTATCCATCATGAGCACTTTAGCAAAGCAACAAAAGTTACAGTGGTAAGAAAAAACTTTCTTATTAAAAGTCAGAAATCTTCAGCCGGATCCCCGGCTCATGACGAAACAGCCTTCACAGGCCTAGACTGCGCCGGGGTTGGAAAGGGATGGGGGAGAGATGGGATAAGATGCAGGAAGAGGGATAGGGAGCAAGGGGGTGGGGGGAGGCAAACCGTCCATGATCCTTATAACACTGGTGTACCCTGCAGTTAGCCCTAGCTGCTAACCTTAGCTACATTCTGATAGACACCAACATGATGAAAAGATGCTTTCACTCACCGTGTTTTAACCCTTTCAAACTACTCTTCAGGTCGGAGCGAGGCTCCATCGGGCGCCTGGTGTATGAACAGGAGCCGTCAGGAGTCGACAGAGGGGGGGGGGAAAGGGAGAGGAGGGGAGGAGGCGGAGAAGGAGAGAGTGGGGAGGATGAGCGAGGAGGAGGAGGTGGAGGAAGCAGCGAAGCAGATTCGCCGCAGGGTACCATCAAACACAAACCAAACAGCCGCTCGGTTGCCACGGCACAGGGTCAGACCCGCTCCCCCGCCAATGTCCCCCTGCCGATGCCTTCAGCCCGGACCCTGCCCTCTCACCCTCTGCCTCACCCGCTCCAACACACCCACTCACACCCCCACCCCCACCCTCCACCCATCCCCCACCTCCCCACCGTCCTTCACCACCACCCGCAGTACAGCCAGCCGCACATCATGCACATGCACCACATGCATGGCGCCGGCAGCGGTGGTCCTTACATGCAGCACGCTCACCACTTTTCCCAGCACCACTACCATCACCTGCACCATCAACACCACCACCATGCCTACCCAGAACCCCCCTCCTCCCCTGTACCTCCTCTCACCCCTCTCTCCCCACTCCCTCCCGCCCTCACGCCTTCCCCGCTCTCCTCCTCCTCGGCACTGCAGAACATGGACGCTCAGCATCACGCCCACCACCCCCCCCACCTCCTCCACCACCACCTGCTGTGCTCGGATGGTGACAATGAGAGCGTCAACTCCACCACCACCAACTCCAACGACGACACCACCGTCAACAACTGCAGCTCGGGCTCCTCGTCGCGGGACAGCCTGCGGGAGCCAATAGGAGGAGCCACGCTGGGGAAACAGACCTATCAGAGGGAGAGCCGCCACAGCTGGGACTCCCCCGCCTTCAACAACGATGTGGTGCAGCGGCGGCAATATCGCATCGGACTCAACCTGTTCAACAAGTAAGAGTTTGTCTGTTACTAAGGGACTGAGCATTAAAGGGATACTTCACCCACCTGCATTAATCTTTGTATCATTAGAAACCTGGTAGTATTTTTGAGTGATCGTGCATCTCGCCCAAATTTTCCCCTGAGATGGGAAATCTTTGTATTTCTGAGTCTGAAAAGGAGCTTCTAGTGACGCAAAATGACCATTTTTGCATCACTAGAAGCTGCTGCGGTTAGCGGGGTGAAACTACAACGTTAGTTCCTCATAGCGAGACGGCTGTTGCCGACAGGCCGGTCTTGTGTTTTGGCTGCTGTTTTGGATGCCAGCGCTAGCTGCCGGGGCCACCACGATACAAGAGCGGCCTGTTGGCAGCAACCGTCTATATTGCTGTATTGCTGGCCGCTGCCAGCTCAGCAGACAAGACATAAGGCCTGCCTGTCGGCGGCGGTGAGGACAAGGAGCCTTATGTGTGGAAGTAAATATGTCTGTAAATAGAGGACCTTAGTGGGAATGGCCTGCGGAGCTGTGCATTCTGGGATTTGGTGTCTCTCATCCACATGGGTTAGGGTTAGGGTTAAAAACACTTTCTGCCTTTTCTCAGCCAAGAAGGCACCAACTTCAAAAAAAAATTCACATTTTTACAATATATATGAATCAATACAGATTCATGTTTCAACAGGTGAAGTATCCCTTTAACCAATCAAACCAACCCAAGAGTTAGAGGAAGTTATTTTCCCTCCAGTTTTTATAAAAGGAACGTACACACAGTTGTATAAATCTGGGTTTGTTTTTGATGCTAAAAATTTTCCAACAGAAGTCTCTCCCGGTCTGGGAGTTAGTGGAGGAGCGTTGAGTCGTCCAGGCAGTCAGCATTATGTCCTCAGTTATTTCAATGTGCAGTCCTTATTCAAACCCTTAGTGTTTCCTGAGCTTTAGGCATCAATGAATATTTGAATTAAAAATGGATAAATCTCCTGTAAATACCTGTAAGTCTTGACCACTCAGCCCATATGTGCCTCATAGATGATCTAAACTGTTCAACATTTCAACAGTCTTACAAAAAGCTGAGATAATAACAGAGCCTGAACCTTTGACAGACTACATCTTAACAACATTTCAAACCAGTAGATCATAAGTGAAGAAATGAGACATCATTAGAAAGAAGGTAAAGAGGGATGTTGTTCTGGTCTGCAGGAAGCCGGAGAAGGGGATCCAGTACCTGATCGAGAGGGGCTTTGTGTCAGACACACCTGTGGGCATTGCACGCTTCATCCTGGAGAGGAAAGGGCTGAGCCGACAGATGATCGGAGAGTTCCTGGGCAGCCGGCAGCAGTTCAACAAGGACGTCCTCGAGTCAGTGCAAGACACAAACATCACTCAATCCTGATCTTTAGACTGTGTGAATAAACTGAGACACAGTTCTGTTTGATGCTAAGCTAACCTCTGTGTGTGTGTGTGTGTGTGTGTGTGTGTGTGTGTGTGTGTGTGTGTGTGTGTGTGCAGCTGTGTTCTGGATGAGATGGATTTCTCAGGGATGGATCTGGACGACGCTCTGAGGAAGTTTCAGGCGCAGATCAAAGTTCAGGGTGAAGCTCAGCGGGTGGAGCGGCTGGTGGAGGCCTTCAGGTACTGAAGTTTGAGTCCGAGAGAAGATCCCGTTAACGATGTCCTGACCTTGTTTATTTCACCCCAATCCACATCATGTAATACCCAGTATGTGCCGATACCAGATAACATCACATATAAGATATGAACATCAGGAGGAGTGAGGGGCGGAGTCT
>NC_089206.1:25000-40000 GCF_963930695.1 Labrus bergylta
TCGCTCTCGCTCCCTCTCTCTCTCTCTTTATTTAACTCTCGCTCTCTCTCTCTCTTTATTTAACTCTCGCTCTCGCTCCCTCTCTCTCTCTCTTTATTTAACTCTCGCTCTCTTTCTCTCTCTCCCTTACCCATCTGCTCCCTTCATCTGTCTCAGCGTTGTATTTTTCATATCTCTATTTCTATTAAGTGTTCCCTCAGCTCTCTATTTTTACCACATGAGTCTGCAGGCCCACAGAAAGAACACACACACTCACACACACACGCGCACACACACACACACACACACACACACACACACACACACACACACACACACACACACACACACACACACACACACACACACACACCCTGGGTTCTTCTCTTAGAACTCACGTTAATCGTATTACTATTATTGTTCCTTTAAGTTTATATATATTATATATAAATGTATATATGTCCTGTATCAAAAACTACCTGACCTCACTTCCCCACGTATGAATATAAGTATGAATTAAATGACTCCAGTGTGATGACATGTTTTACCTTCAAACACTGTAAACTGTTCTGTTTTTTTTAGATATCCTTATTTATTAAACCGACCAAGAGATAAATATGCATTTTAAAGTATTTATTGACAAATATCAATGTATTTACTTAGTAAATAAAATTTAAAAAAACACACCCAGCACTCATTTAGAGTATGAGAAAAACTAGCATGAGGTAAATGAAATGATAGGTAATTTAAACCTGACTAATGGCACTCTTGAGCAACCATACAAACTCTCATATGATACTTATCTAGTTGGTCATCAAAACACCTTGAGACTATTTAAACTGAAGAAATAACCAGATATCACTAGTTCACTTTAAGTGCTTAAATCTGTTAGAACACATTAATACACTCTACACAACAATAACAACAGCCGGCATTAAAATAAACAAAACCCCGTTGCAGGCCTGAATTGAGTTTGATGCAATGTATGAACATTGACGGCACGCTGTACTCACTCACCCACGTCGAACAGTCAGTTCAACGTTAATCCAGAAAAAACAATAAAGAAGAAGAAAGGTCCGAACCCGGAAGTTCAGCCACGCTGCTCCACTCTCCGTCAGTGGAGGAAGAAAAGTCCGCAGGTCATCTCAGCGGCCATGAAGCAATGTCACCAGCCGCTCTCAGCCGTGGCAATGAAGACCAGTCCAGGAACAAAACAGAAAGGCAAAGCAGGAGGGAAACAGCGGGTCTGTTGCTAAGCGACGGCGGAATTAGCATTCGAGCTAACAAGCTAGTAGCCGAGGAGGTTACAGTTAGCTTTCAAACAAACATATACTAAATAAAGCTGGTAGCTGTTTAGCACCTTACTAACATTCACTTTATCCAACACTCAGTTATTTAGCTCATGGCTAGTCAGATAGCTCACGTTCACTCCGCTTCTCTTCTGTCCCGCCCCTCGACCAATCAGAGTTAAAGAAACGTGATGTGTCTCTAAATTGACCCATTAGAGGAAGGTAACAAGTTGCGGGACGTACATTTCAAACAAACTATGACAACATTACTTTCTTAAAGTGACTTCTTTTGTAGTAACTGTGGGGTTTCTACTTCTTTGTATAGTTTAACTTTAGTTTACTTGAGTTTAACTCTGGGATTTATCCCCGCGTTACAAACGTGTCTGCCTCTTTTCCTGAACTAATCCCTAAAGATGATTTAAACATTAAATGTGAGGTGTGTTCATCCTGCCTGTGTCTGAAGAGACAGAATGAGCAGCTGGTTGATTGAGCTGTCAAATGAAAACAACAATCTCAGCCTGATGATTAAAAATCAACAACTTTAAGCTTCCTCCGGTTGTAGGAAGGAGTAGCTGTTCCTAAAAGTCGATTAAATATCGTGTAAACGTAAAAGTACCTGAATGCACCTTTAAGGCTTCAGTCTGGATTTTACCTGAGACTCTGTCCCGCGTGGAAATGTTTCATAGATTAATAAATACTCACTTTACTCCTGTTGTTGTTTAGTTGTTGTTTAGTTGTTGTTTAGTTGTTGTTTAGATGTTGTTGTTTAGTTGTTGTTTAGAGGTTGTTGTTTAGTTGTTGTTGTTTAGTTGTTGTTGTTGTTTAGATGTTGTTGTTTAGTTGTTGTTGTTTAGTTGTTGTTTAGATGTTGTTGTTTAGTTGTTGTTTAGTTTTTGGTATTTAGTTGTTTAGTTGTTGTTTAGTTGTTGTTACTTGTTGTTTAGTTGTTGGTTGTTGTTCAGTTGTTGTTTAGTTGTTGTTTAGTTGTTGTTTAGTTGTTGTTTAGTTGTTATTGTTTAGTTGTTGTTGATTAGTTGTTGTTGTTGTTTAGTTGTTGTTGTTTAGTTGTTGTTTAGATGTTGTTGTTTAGTTGTTGTTGATTAGTTGTTGTTGTTTAGTTGTTGTTTAGATGTTGTTGTTTAGTTGTTGTTGTTTAGATGTTGTTGTTTAGTTGTTGTTGTTTAGTTGTTGTTTAGTTGTTGTTGTTGTTGTTTAGTTGTTGTTGTTGTTGTTTAGATGTTGTTGTTTAGTTGTTGTTGTTTAGTTGTTGTTTAGATGTTGTTGTTTAGTTGTTGTTTAGTTTTTGTTATTTAATTGTTTAGTTGTTGTTACTTGTTGTTTAGTTGTTGGTTGTTGTTCAGTTGTTGTTTAGTTGTTGTTTAGATGTTGTTGTTTAGTTGTTGTTGTTTAGTTGTTGTTTAGAGGTTGTTGTTTAGTTGTTGTTGTTTAGTTGTTGTTGTTGTTTAGTTGTTGTTGTTGTTGTTTAGTTGTTGTTTAGATGTTGTTTAGTTGTTGTTTAGATGTTGTTGTTTAGTTTTTGTTATTTAGTTGTTTAGTTGTTGTTTAGTTGTTGTTACTTGTTGTTTAGTTGTTGGTTGTTGTTCAGTTGTTGTTTAGTTGTTGTTTAGTTGTTGTTTAGATGTTGTTGTTTAGTTGTTGTTGATTAGTTGTTGTTGTTGTTGTTTAGTTGTTGTTGTTTAGTTGTTGTTTGGATGTTGTTGTTTAGTTGTTGTTTAGTTGTTGTTGTTTAGTTGTTGTTTAGTTGTTGTTTAGATGTTATTGTTTAGTTGTTGTTGATTAGTTGTTGTTGTTGTTTAGTTGTTGTTTAGATGTTGTTGTTTAGTTGTTGTTGTTTAGATGTTGTTGTTTAGTTGTTGTTGTTTAGTTGTTGTTGTTGTTGTTGTTTAGATGTTGCTGTTTAGATGTTGTTTAGATGTTGTTTAGTTGTTGTTGTTTAGTTGTTGTTTAGTTGTTGTTTAGTTTTTGTTATTTAGTTGTTTAGTTGTTGTTACTTGTTGTTTAGTTGTTGGTTGTTGTTCAGTTGTTGTTTAGTTGTTGTTGTTTAGTTGTTGTTTAGTTGTTGTTGTTTAGTTGTTGTTTAGTTGTTGTTGTTTAGTTGTTGTTAGTTATTGTTAGTTGTTGTTTAGTTATTTAGTTGTTGTTGTTGACGGTTCTACTCCTCCAGTTGGAGTTAAATGGAAGCTGGCAGATTGCAGTGATGACTGTGACCACGACAGATTGTCCCATATGATTCATCAGCACAATCTACGTCCATGCTGCTGTGTGTGTGTGTGTGTGTGTGTGTGTGTGTGTGTGTGTGTGTGTGTGTGTGTGTGTGTGTGTGTGTGTGTGTTCATAAATGTGTGTGGGTGGGTACATACTGTGTGTGTTTTCTTCCTTTGTGCGTGGGTGCACAACTCTGTGTGTATCAGTTTGTCATGTAGGTGGAAGTTAAGGTGTGTGTGTGTGTGTGTGTGTGTGTGTGTGTGTGTGTGTGTGTGTGTGTGTGTGTGTGTGTGTGTGTGTGTGTGTGTGTGTGTGTATATAGTAACACGGGGATGTTCTGCTCTGACTCATTTCAGCCGCTTTCTCATGGAGACGACCAAAACCTCATTTCAGTTCTGTTGATCAGACCGGCACAGCCAGGTAACATAGTGTGTGTGTGTGTGTGTGTGTGTGTGTGTGTGTGTGTGTGTGTGTTGTCTCACACAGACTACCCTCACGGTATCAGACTGACGACAGCGAACCCTGGAGGAGAGAGAAAGGTTCTGATCGTGTTCACGGCGCCAAGTCAGCAGGACCGAGCTCGCTTCACCTCCGACCTCCGAGAGAGCATCGCTGAGGTCCAGGACATGGAGAAGTACAGGGTGGAGTGTAAGTGAGGGGGGGGGGACATGGAGAAGTACAGGGTGGAGTGTAAGTGAGGGGGGGACATGGAGAAGTACAGGGTGGAGTGTAAGTGAGGGGGGGGGGACATGGAGAAGTACAGGGTGGAGTGTAAGTGAGGGGGGGGGGACATGGAGAAGTACAGGGTGGAGTGTAAGTGAGGGGGGGGACATGGAGAAGTACAGGGTGGAGTGTAAGTGAGGGGGGGACATGGAGAAGTACAGGGTGGAGTGTAAGTGAGGGGGGGGGGGGACATGGAGAAGTACAGGGTGGAGTGTAAGTGTGGGGGGGGGACATGGAGAAGTACAGGGTGGAGTGTAAGTGTGGGGGGGGACATGGAGAAGTACAGGGTGGAGTGTAAGTGTGGGGGGGGACATGGAGAAGTACAGGGTGGAGTGGAGTGTAAGTGTGGGGGGGGGACATGGAGAAGTACAGGGTGGAGTGTAAGTGTGGGGGGGGGACATGGAGAAGTACAGGGTGGAGTGTAAGTGAGGGGGGGGGGACATGGAGAAGTACAGGGTGGAGTGTAAGTGAGGGGGGGGGGACATGGAGAAGTACAGGGTGGAGTGTAAGTGAGGGGGGGGGGACATGGAGAAGTACAGGGTGGAGTGTAAGTGAGGGGGGGGGGACATGGAGAAGTACAGGGTGGAGTGTAAGTGAGGGGGGGGGGACATGGAGAAGTACAGGGTGGAGTGTAAGTGAGGGGGGGGGGACATGGAGAAGTACAGGGTGGAGTGTAAGTGTGGGGGGGGGGACATGGAGAAGTACAGGGTGGAGTGTAAGTGTGTGGGGGGGGGGGACATGGAGAAGTACAGAGTGGAGTGTAAGTGAGGGGGGGGGACATGGAGAAGTACAGAGTGGAGTGTAAGTGAGGGGGGGGGACATGGAGAAGTACAGAGTGGAGTGTAAGTGAGGGGGGGGGACATGGAGAAGTACAGAGTGGAGTGTAAGTGAGGGGGGGGGACATGGAGAAGTACAGGGTGGAGTGTAAGTGTGGGGGGGGGGACATGGAGAAGTACAGAGTGGAGTGTAAGTGAGGGGGGGGACATGGAGAAGTACAGGGTGGAGTGTAAGTGTGGGGGGGGGACATGGAGAAGTACAGGGTGGAGTGTAAGTGAGGGGGGGGACATGGAGAAGTACAGGGTGGAGTGTAAGTGAGGGGGGGGGGACATGGAGAAGTACAGGGTGGAGTGTAAGTGAGGGGGGGGGGACATGGAGAAGTACAGGGTGGAGTGTAAGTGAGGGGGGGGGGACATGGAGAAGTACAGAGTGGAGTGTAAGTGAGGGGGGGGACATGGAGAAGTACAGGGTGGAGTGTAAGTGAGGGGGGGGGGACATGGAGAAGTACAGGGTGGAGTGTAAGTGAGGGGGGGGGGGACATGGAGAAGTACAGGGTGGAGTGTAAGTGAGGGGGGGGGGGACATGGAGAAGTACAGGGTGGAGTGTAAGTGAGGGGGGGACATGGAGAAGTACAGGGTGGAGTGTAAGTGAGGGGGGGGGGACATGGAGAAGTACAGGGTGGAGTGTAAGTGAGGGGGGGACATGGAGAAGTACAGGGTGGAGTGTAAGTGAGGGGGGGGGGACATGGAGAAGTACAGGGTGGAGTGTAAGTGAGGGGGGGGGGGGACATGGAGAAGTACAGGGTGGAGTGTAAGTGAGGGGGGGGACATGGAGAAGTACAGGGTGGAGTGTAAGTGAGGGGGGGACATGGAGAAGTACAGGGTGGAGTGTAGTGAGGGGGGGGGGGGACATGGAGAAGTACAGGGTGGAGTGTAAGTGTGGGGGGGGGACATGGAGAAGTACAGGGTGGAGTGTAAGTGTGGGGGGGGACATGGAGAAGTACAGGGTGGAGTGTAAGTGTGGGGGGGGGACATGGAGAAGTACAGGGTGGAGTGTAAGTGAGGGGGGGGGGACATGGAGAAGTACAGGGTGGAGTGTAAGTGAGGGGGGGGACATGGAGAAGTACAGGGTGGAGTGTAAGTGAGGGGGGGGGGACATGGAGAAGTACAGGGTGGAGTGTAAGTGAGGGGGGGGGACATGGAGAAGTACAGGGTGGAGTGTAAGTGAGGGGGGGGGGGACATGGAGAAGTACAGGGTGGAGTGTAAGTGAGGGGGGGGGGACATGGAGAAGTACAGGGTGGAGTGTAAGTGTGGGGGGGGGGACATGGAGAAGTACAGGGTGGAGTGTAAGTGTGTGGGGGGGGGGGGACATGAGAAGTACAGAGTGGAGTGTAAGTGAGGGGGGGGGACATGGAGAAGTACAGAGTGGAGTGTAAGTGAGGGGGGGGGACATGGAGAAGTACAGAGTGGAGTGTAAGTGAGGGGGGGGGACATGGAGAAGTACAGAGTGGAGTGTAAGTGAGGGGGGGGGACATGGAGAAGTACAGGGTGGAGTGTAAGTGAGGGGGGGGGGACATGGAGAAGTACAGGGTGGAGTGTAAGTGAGGGGGGGGGACATGGAGAAGTACAGGGTGGAGTGTAAGTGAGGGGGGGGGGGGACATGGAGAAGTACAGGGTGGAGTGTAAGTGTGGGGGGGGGACATGGAGAAGTACAGGGTGGAGTGTAAGTGTGGGGGGGGACATGGAGAAGTACAGAGTGGAGTGTAAGTGAGGGGGGGACATGGAGAAGTACAGGGTGGAGTGTAAGTGAGGGGGGGGACATGGAGAAGTACAGGGTGGAGTGTAAGTGTGGGGGGGGGGACATGGAGAAGTACAGAGTGGAGTGTAAGTGAGGGGGGGGACATGGAGAAGTACAGGGTGGAGTGTAAGTGTGGGGGGGGGGACATGGAGAAGTACAGGGTGGAGTGTAAGTGAGGGGGGGGACATGGAGAAGTACAGGGTGGAGTGTAAGTGTGGGGGGGGGGACATGGAGAAGTACAGGGTGGAGTGTAAGTGTGAGGGGGGGGACATGGAGAAGTACAGGGTGGAGTGTAAGTGTGGGGGGGGGGACATGGAGAAGTACAGGGTGGAGTGTAAGTGAGGGGGGGGGACATGGAGAAGTACAGGGTGGAGTGTAAGTGTGGGGGGGGGACATGGAGAAGTACAGGGTGGAGTGTAAGTGAGGGGGGGGACATGGAGAAGTACAGGGTGGAGTGTAAGTGAGGGGGGGGGGACATGGAGAAGTACAGGGTGGAGTGTAAGTGAGGGGGGGGACATGGAGAAGTACAGGGTGGAGTGTAAGTGAGGGGGGGGGACATGGAGAAGTACAGGGTGGAGTGTAAGTGAGGGGGGGGACATGGAGAAGTACAGGGTGGAGTGTAAGTGAGGGGGGGGGGACATGGAGAAGTACAGGGTGGAATGTAAGTGAGGGGGGGGGGACATGGAGAAGTACAGGGTGGAGTGTAAGTGTGGGGGGGGGGGGGGGGGGGGGGGGAGTAAGGACTCCAGATGAACGTGGTCTAAAAGGGGGAGGAGCTAACAGCACTATGTATGTCCGTCTTTTCTCTCCTCCAGCCGAGCTGGAGAAACAGAAAGGTGTGATGCGTCCCGGTGTGTTGACAGGGGGAGGACCAGGAGGAGGGGTGGCGCAGGGGGGCATGGCCAACACCGGCCCCATGAAGGGCGAGGTGGTGAACGGCATTCTGGGTAGACCGAGCCTGGATGACACTTACGCCTCTGTGGACGGACTCAAACGCACAGCACTCAGCTCCTCACTGCGAGACCTCTCAGAAACAGGTGAGGTCATCAGAGGTCATCGGAGGTCATTTGAGGTACAGTTGCACGCTCCGAGTGTGTACCCCCCCATTACACCTTCTCTGTGATTGGCTGAGACGAGAGCGAGAGTCTGAAAACAGACAAACTGTGACTCACTAACTCGGAGCCTCTGAAAGATTACTGAAATCTAAAATGGTAAAATAAAGAAAAGGGATGGAAGTCATGTTCAGACCTGTGATAGTTTGTCTCCCCCTGCTGGACAGATACAAATAGTACAACATGAATAAAGTGTGTTTGGAGTTCTTATTAGACATGTTGATAAATGTCAGTTTGCATTCTGCCCTTATATCTTAATATGACCTGTAGTCATCAGGTGACAATAACAATAATAACAATAATAATAATGACAATAATAATAATAATAATAATAATAATTTATACTTTATTTATCTCATGAGGGGAAATTCAGTTTTACACTCAGTTTAATGAACATGCTACACAAACATAGTCTGAAATACACACACACATGCACAAACAGGATCCTATGGACATGTATTAATATCTGGACTTGGTCTGTGCTGGGACTTGAATTGGCAACCCTCAGATTCCCAACCCTACAGACTGAGCTCCTGCCCCCCCAGTAGATGAACCCTAACAACTCAAATAAAGACAAATCACAAATAAGCATGTATGACTGACTGTAAATAAGTAAGGTGAACATAAGGTGACAATCCTGATCCTGTTTAAATCCTGCCGCCTACACAGACCTGGGCCTGGTCCTGGTCTGTGTAGGCGGCAGCAGGTCAGGGACCCCGGTCCTGGTCTGTGTAGGCGGCAGCAGGTCAGGGACCCCGGTCCTGGTCTGAGCAGGGCTCTGAAGACCCGCCCTGATGTCTCTGTTTGCTTCTGATTTGGTAAAATAACTTTTTGTGGTTTGTTTTTTCTTGACGATGGAGTTTTAACCCTGCCTCATTCTGATTGGGTAACAGGGAAGCGAGGTCGTAGGAACAGTGTGGGGTCATTGGACAGTACCATTGAAGTAAGTTTGTTGGGGGGGGGGGCTTAAAGCCACATCCCCCCAGCATGCCGCCGCAGCATGTCAATCACACGTCTGACTGCATGCTTTGATTACAGCTTTGATTTCTCTGTGACCTCCTTCTTCTTCTTCTCCTCCTTCTTCTCCTTCTTCTCCTTCTTCTTTTTTTTTCTTTTCTTTTTTCTTTTTATTTTACAGGGACATTGCATATTAATAAACATTTCTGTAAATATGCCAGAGCTAGCCAAAAGGCTAATTTTCATCTGTTGTCCCTGGCCAGATTTTATAAAAAGCTCCCTAAAAAAAAAAAAAATTCAAACATTGCTAAAAGCTACAAAAACAAGTATTGGTAAAAGCACGTATCCAATAACCTACTAAAGTAACTGTAACGTGCACACAACAAGACAACATGTAACACAATATACAATAAACACGTAGAAATTACAAATTACACAAGGCCACATAAAAAACATCGAGTGAGCTATACCTGAAGCTCACCTCAACAGACAACAACACGCAGGCCACAGTCATTTAAAAAACAGGACACATTCATCAACAACCAGACACAAGGGGGCAGCAGCGAGCGGAACAGGTTTAGTGCTGGCAGATGTGGTTATCAAACAGCCAGTGTTTCAGATGTGAACTAAATGAACGATATGTGTTGCTCTCTCTGATAACTGTTGGGATGTTGTTCCATTCACGTGAGGCTGGAACAGAAAAGGCAGACTGACTAAAAACACACTTCCTTAGAGGAATAATGCAATCATCTCTTGAGACACCCCTCCTGAAGTGATGTGTGTTTGTTCATATGCTTACAAACTCTCTGAGTGGGGGAGGGGCCAAACCATGTGAGATTTTATAAAGGAGCATTTTTGTGTTTAATCATGTTCTCCCAGCTCAGGAGGTTGTATTTTCTGAGGATTGAACAGTGGTGGAATTGCTTTGGTTTTTTGTCTAAAACTTTTATTGTCTGTTTATACAAAGACTGTAGTGGTTTTAATGTGGTGTGACTTGCCTGAGACCAGCTTGTCAAACAGTAGGTCATATATGAAAAAATCATTGAATGCATGTACATGTTGGCTGCTTCAGTAGACATGGAGTTTCTGATAAATCTGAAGTTGGCAAGGTTAAATTTAATTTGTTTACAGACTTTTTTTACATGTGCTTTAAAGTTCAGGTTAGAGTCAAGTATAATGCCAAGGTATTTGAATTCTTTTACAATCTGTAGTTTTTCTCCTGACACAAGTATATCTGGATCTGATATCTGGTTTGAGTCATTTATTTTAGTGAAGAATATACCAACAGTTTTAGACACGTTAAGTTGGAGACAGTACTGATTAAGCTATTTTTGTTAGTTTTGAAGCAACTTCTGCTTTTGTTAAACCATGCACATACAAAACTGTATCGTCAGCATACAGTTCTTCTTCTTCTTTTTTTTCTTCCCCTCACTCCTCTGATGGTATTTCATCCTTCTCAACATGTAAACTACCAAATCTTCTTCTGCAGTGTTTCTGCATGATGTAATCTTGAAGTTCTTCTTTAGTCTGTTGCATTAGATTAAAAACCATTAGAGCTCCATGTGTTGTTGACAGGGATG
This sequence comes from Labrus bergylta, assembly GCF_963930695.1. NCBI lineage: Eukaryota > Metazoa > Chordata > Actinopteri > Labriformes > Labridae > Labrus > Labrus bergylta. The sequence continues at coordinate 35,442 of NC_089206.1, forward strand.
TGATTGGATGTTTAGAAATGTGTCTTCTCATTTGTCCTCTCTTTGTTCTTTTGTCCGCTGTCTCCTCGTCCCCCCCCCCTCAGGGTTCCATCATTAGCAGCCCCCGGCCTCACCAGCAGCGCCCCCTGCCTGCTGGAGGTCTCTACAGCCCTATGATGGTCCCTTCCTCTCCAGCAGCTTACCGGCCACACCGCCCTACTCAGAGCCCCGGTACAGGGGTGGGGGGTGGGCCGGGGCTCTGTCACAACCAGGGGGGGGTCGCGCCCTCCCCACTCGTGAGCGTGGGAGGGGTTGGGGGAGGAGGCGTGATGGTGGTTGGGGGAGGAGCGACTGGCAGCAACCGGCTGGGGAACTTCTTCGGCAGCCGGAGAGGGAAAGTTCCTGGTCCCCTGACGATGACGTCCCCGACTCCACAGGGTCCTCCGAGTCCCCTGATGATATCATCACCCCCCCATTACCCCGCCCCCGCGCCGCCCATCGCCCACCCATCCTCCCCTTCCCCATGCCCCTCCCCATCGCCCAACCTCGCTCAGTTGGACTCGGGAGGAGTTGGAGGGGGAGGAAGTTCGGTAGGGGGGCCGTCCAAGCTCCAGGCATTGCACGCTCAGTATTGCCACGGCAACAGTGGAGGAGGAGGAGTCAATGTTACTGGGCACCAGCAGCAGCAGACTCCGCCACCGCCTTACCACCACCATCATCGTTACCACGTGCAGAGCGTCCCGCAGCATCACGCCCTTTCGCACAGGTTCTCAGCCCCGCGGCGGCAGGGTCCGCCCGGCTGCGCTCCCTCTCATACCCAGAGGATGCAACATGGCGGCGCCCAGCACCCCCGCTACAACATGGCGTCGGGTTTCATCACGCCACCGCCGCTCTCCCCACACTCCCCCATCACTCCCACTACCCCGCACGGACTCTACCACTCGCATCCGGGGGTGGGGCGGCCGGGTGGAGGCGGCAAACTCCCGCTGACCATCTCGCACTCCACGCCCCATCCGCACGCTCACACACACTCTCACAACCACGCCGTGCACACACACTCCCCACTCAGCCCCTCCCCCTCCGCCTCCCAATCCACCCACTTCATCTTTGCCACCCCGCCGCCTCAGACGCCCTCAGCACGCCTCGTCACCCAGACGCCGCCGCAGCCCTACAACCCCCAGTACCCTCCCCTCTCTGCTATCCCCCCTCCCCCTCCGCATTCCCCCTTGCCCCCCCCCTCGGCTGGCCCGCTCTCCCTGCACCCAGGAGGAAGTCAAGGGGCGGGTCCAAAATCGAAGCCTGTCAGCCGGATCAGCACGGTGGTGTGAGGAGGCCGAAGATGAGGGCGATTGTCCGTTACCCTGCAACGAGCCACCGGGGGGCGGTAGTGGTGAGAGGGGGCAGGAGGGGAGGCAAGAGGGGGGGAGGGGCGATGCAGATGTATCACAATGGCCACCTGGTGAGGAGGAAAGCTCTGAGAGCGGGGAAAAGGAAATTACTCAGCCTGTGTTATTTTCACATCCACTTCCCGGGAAAGTAGAACGATTCTCTCACTGTTAGCGTCTGAGGGGCGACCAAGAACATCAACCACCACTGAAACACATCTCACACGCGCTTCAGAGGAGGACTCAGGAAGACATGTTTGTAGTTCTTCACTGACAGGAGGTGTTCAGGGTTAGGTCAGTTTCTATGTTGGACTAATGAGCCGGGGACCAGAAGTGAATGAACTGTGCCTCAGAAGGGTTTAGCGCCCTATGCTAACACTTGATGTGACAGTTGGAGTTTTTTTTAAGAAGAACGAGGAGTCCTTTTTTTCCAAAAATCACACTCGTCTTGCACCACTTTGTTTTGGGCACAAAAAGCACTTGTACCGTTGTTTCGGCTGCTGACCAGCCACGAGTTGTTCCTGACGAGCTGAAGTGGTTAGCGTTGATATGGTGCGGTCTCGGTGTCTGACACAGGCTTGCATGACCTGTGCTAATGCTAATGAGTGTCAGTGTGTCTATGCAGGGGGCGGGATCTGTTGTTTCTTAAAGTCCAGCATTTATTCGACCATTGAAAGTGCATTAGTTACCTTCAACATGGACAGTAAACTGTTTTTAAACTTAAAATAAGCCATCATAACAAATAAACAAACTACAGGTGTGTTTACCTTTAGTGTTTGTGGATTACAGGGTTTCAACAGAGGGGGGATGGTTGACGTTTTAAAGTTTATTGTGATGTGGGAATGGATGAAGTACAAACCATCCTACAGGTGTCCAGGTGTATCTGAAAGATCAAATATGTCGACTGTACCTGATGCCCCGTTTCGTACGTGACCCCGGTCGTTGCCAGGAATGGAGATTAAGCTGAAAGGTGCCAAACAGGGTGCATTCTGGGAAACAGAGTCTTTAGTTTTCTCAGCTTGTGATGAAGCTACAGTAGATGTTCCTACAGGGTTATTCATGGGAACGTGAAGGGATCTGGGTGGGAAATCAGAAACAAAACGGCTTTATTAAAAATGACCACGTGTGGACGTCTTTGCACATATCTAACCCTAACCTGAGACAACATGGAGAACATTTTGGTTTTAGGACATGGTATTCGCTTTGATCAGATCATCGGTTCACTTTTGATTATTTTAAGTTTTGATGTTTCATTTTAATCGATAGTTTAAGAAAGTAATCATGAGATATATAAAGGCTTCGGATTAGATTTGACCTCCTCTGAAAGGTGGATACAAACAGCGCCCCCTGCTCCCCCTCCCTTAAAGAGCCTCTGGGACCTTTCACCTTTCACCTTTATATTTTTAACCATTTAAACACATCGTAAACCCATTAGTGTTTTTTAAATAACGGCCACATGAACAAAGTCAACTTCAACATTTCAACATAAATCATTTGATCATGTTCTTTCAAACTGCAAACTGAATGACCAATGACACAGCTGCATCTCCACAGACTGTAGACAGAATCCATCCATCATCATCTCTAAACTAAAGAAGCCATCTTTTATTTCTACTCACTGCGACCACACTGCTGATTCTGTTAGCATCTTAGTGTGTTAGCACCGAGCTAACACACTAAGATGTAAATCCTGTGAGAAACTGCGCCCGTCCTGGAGAATACTGCACCAGACGCCACCGCTGAAAACCTCATACTAAAGTTACTTTGATATCCTGTCAGGACATTTAGGTTTAAGGTTATAATTTAAAAGTTTATTTCTGCAGTAATTAAAATATTCTTTCCTTTTGACGTTGAAAACTCTGAAAGCGCAGCGTGCATGTGTTAAAAAATGTCTATAAAAAGTTGTTGAGTGGCTGCAGTCTTCATGAGTGTTTGGCTCCTGAAAAATAATTTCCCACCCAGTTCTGAGCATGATGTTCTCTCTCTGTAGGACATGACTTTAAACATTTCCTTTTAGCTTGGGAGGGGTCAAAGCTGAATCCAGCTTTCACATCTTCTGGTGTAAAAACAGAAAGAAAAGGTGCCTTCAGACCGAGCGGGGACTAATGTAAAGAGATCATAATGTTGGAGAAAGACCACCTGGAAATCTGATTTATTTTCATCAGTGACATTTTGATTGATTGTATCCATTCAGAAAATCTCCTCATGTTTTAAATCTGACTGAAGGACTGAGCCCCTCGTCATCCTCATCGTCCAACCACGACTCAAAGCTGGACCTAAACACACCCTGAAGGACTCGCCAGCATCAAACCAGACTGGATTGCAGAATTACCCCCAACACATTATTTTGCTCTTGTTCCCTTGTTGACCATATCAGTATCAAAGTGTATTTTCTTGCTTTCTTTATGTCGTCACAATCACAGGATGTCGAGGATGGGTGGTAGAAAGTTCTTCGACCATTTGAAATATTTTACCAGCTGTTTGTACTTTTTCACTCCACATCAACCTCTCAGTGCTGGCTGTCAGAGCTACTGGTTTATTCAGCCTCATATATTTACCAGCGTCTAACTGGTGGATGATGGGAAAGTTTCCTCTGAATGCAAACATTAAGACACATTTTTAGGTTCCCTTTGATTACGTGAATGCGCCTACTGTAGATATTAACTGTACAGTGTGTTCTATCTTCAATGGGGCCAGCAGCATTGATCTGTGATAAGGTTCACAACTGCTTGAATTAACTAAATTGTATGCTCTAAACACCAAAAGTTAATCAGGGTTCTTCAGGCTTTTTTAGCACCTTAGGGCTCCTCGTCAGAAAAACAATAAAAACTCCTTCAGTGTTCTTTTGTAGAAGCCCTTTGTGGAAACACCGTCATGACTTGAAATCATTGGCCGGAGTTCCTCAGGGAACCACCTCGGGTCCCCTTTTGTTTTCAATCTGAAGAACCCCTTTGACTTTTTAGAGTGTGCTTCTGATATTCTTATCAATATTGTTGTGTGACAAGCTTCTACTAACATTACGTACTCCTTGGGCTGTTTTGTACTTTTAGCATTTTTATTTTTGTTCTGTGCTTTCGAGTGTGAGATGATTTATTATGTTCTCTTTCTGATTTGGGCATCTTATCGAAGTTCTGAAACCCTTTTCATTTTTAACATGTTAACAACAGAACTGAGATTTTTCTGTGACTAACATAC
>NC_089206.1:45000-55000 GCF_963930695.1 Labrus bergylta
TGTGTGTGTGTGTGTGTGTGTGTGTGTGTGTGTGTGTGTGTGTGTGTGTCTGTCTGTCTGTCTGTCTGTCTGTCTGTCTGTCTGTCTGTCTGTCTGTCTGTCTGTCTGTCTGTCTGTCTGTCTGTCTGTCTGTCTGTAAGAGACGACTGTGACATCACTGATCTGAAGTTTTCTTCGTGTTTAGCCAGGTGCTGCTGCGCAGTCGCATCCTCAGAGAGAACGGAAAGTACATCCCTCGACAGGTACACACAAACAGAGACACACAGACACACTGTGTGTGTGTGTGTAAACGTGGATTGTGACGTTGTGTTTTCTCTCTTTTCAGTCTTTTGCGATGAGGAAACATTACTTCAACAACGTCGAGACAGGTTTTTTCAAGAATGTCAAAAGGAAGGTCATCCCCAAGAACCCCATGACCGGTGAGACCCGAGTCCAGGACCCGTTTCAGTCTGTGAACCCTGAACTGAGCCAAACTGTTGGGGGTCACTGAAACCAGAGGGGGGGGTCACTGAAACCCGAGAGAGGGGGGGGGGCTCACTGAAACCCGAGAGGGGGGGCTCACTGAAACCCGAGGGGGGGGGCTCACTGAAACCCGAGAGGGGGGGGTCACTGAAACCAGAGAGAGGGGGATCATTGAAACCAGAGAGAGGGGGGGGGGCTCACTGAAACCCGAGAGGGGGGGGGGGTCACTGACACCCGAGAGAGGGGGGGGGGGGGTCACTGAAACCCGACAGAGAGGGAGGTAACTCTGAGTCTGTTACTATGGTAACTGAGTCTGTGAACCTCAGGTCAGGAGCAGGTTTTCTTCAGTGAACCCTGAGTTTCTCTCGGACTCCTCCCTCTTTCAGAGCCAGAAACGCCGTTTCATTTCCTCATTCTTACATTCTGTCCGTATCACGGCGTGTTAGTGAAGAATCACCGTTTGTCTGAATAAGTAAGATCGTTTTAAAATGAAATGTTAGAGGAGGAGCCTCGAGATGAAGTGTGTGTGTGTGTGTGTGTGTGTGTGTGTCTGTGTGTGTGTGTGTGTGTGTGTGTGTGTGTGTGTGGCAATAAGTAAGGTCTTTTACCTGCTTTTTGTAAAGTGTCTTGAGATAACACTTATGAGTTGACGCTATACAAAATAAATTGAATTGTGTGTGTGTGTGTGTAGATACGAGCATGTTGACGGATATGATGAAGGGAAACTTGACCAACGTTCTTCCGATGATTGTAATTGGTGGATGGATCAACTGGGCGTTCTCTGGATTCGTCATCAGTGAGTAAAATAAAGATCTTGATCTTTGTTGTTGTTGTTTGTTAATCTTTGTTGTTGTTGTTTGTTAATCTTTGTAGTTGTTTGTTGCAGCTAAGGTGCCATTCCCTCTGACGCTGAGGTTCAAGCCGATGTTGCAGCGAGGGATCGACCTGCTGTCTCTGGACGCCTCATGGTGAGAGCGAGTGCCATGAGCGAGCGCCATGAGCGAGCGCCATACGCTGTGAACGAGCGCTGTGACCTCCCCGTTACTTCCCCTTGAACACATCACACACACCGTCTGTAAACAACAACAGGATGTTTTTATTTATGAGAAGCTGCTCTCCTCAACGGTTAACCACCGCTTGAGTTCAACGCAGCATGATGACCTCATGACGGAGAGAAGGTTGTTGGAGATGAAACCAACCACTGTTGTGTCGTCCGCGAACTTCACAATGTGGTTGCTGCTGAAGGATGGAGCGCAGTCGTGGGTCAGCAGCGTGAAGAGCAGGGGGCTGAGCACACAACCCTGGGGGGCCCCAGTGCTCATGATGATGGTTTTTGATGTGCTGCCGTTGACCCGCACTGTCTGAGGCCTCTCGCTGAGGAAGTCCAGCAGCCAGTTGCACAGGGAAGTGCTGAGCCCCAGCTGGTCCAGTTTGCCGATCAGCTGCTGAGGGATCATGGTGTTGAATGCTGAACTGAAGTCTATGAACAGCATTCTGACGCATGAGTTTTTGGTGTCCAGGTGGGTGAGGGCTGGGTGAAGAGCAGAACAGATGGCATCCTCGGTGGATCTGTTACCTCGGTATGCAAACTGGTAGGGGTCCAGGGTGGCGGGGAGGGTGGATTTGATGTGGGCCATGACTAACCTTTCAAAGCACTTCATGGCGATGGGGGTCAGTGCAACGGGTCGATAGTCATTGAAAGTGGATGGTGAGGGCTTTGAAGCACGACAGAACAACAGCCTGACTCAGAGAAGCGTTGAAAATGTCCGTGAAGACATCTTTGAGCTCCTCTGCACAGTCCTTCAGCACACAGCTAGGAATGTTGTCTGGATCTGCAGCCTTGCGGGTGTTGATCTTGGAGAAGGTTCTCTTCATGCTGGCTGCAGTCAGGCACAGGGTCTGGTCGTGGGGAGGGGGGGTGGTCTTCTGTGGGGGCGTGCTGTTGTGTGCTTCAAACCTGGCAAAGAAGCTGTTGAGGTCGTTCAGCAGAGAGGTGTTGCTGTCACAGGTCTGTGGCTTGGGTTTGTAGTCCGTGATGGTCTGGATACCACGCCACAGGCTCCGCGCGTCTCTGCTGTCCTTGAAGTGTCCGATTATAAAAACAAACATGTTTAATCTGCGTTCACAAACTGTGAACGAGTCGAATTGACCGTTAGACCGCAGCACGCGTGTTCCCGATCAGTACAGATCGACTTTAACATGTTGGGGTTTCATCTAGTCAACTATGGTTATATTATTAATAATTATATTTAATTATTATATTTACAACCTAGTTCATTCAGAGAGTCGCCCTGGCTGCATCATTATGTTGAACATACGACATAAACAAAGCCACAGGTCTGTTTTGAATAAACAACAAGCAAGAAAAGTAAATCTTCAAAAGAAGACAATTTTTCCTCACAATAAATCTATTTTAGGATTCAAAGTTTGGATTACTGTGCAATAAAGCTGGTTTTATTGAAGGCCTCACACGGGGCACCATTTGTTGGGGTTGTATCAAGTCAACTTGGGTTATATTATTAATAATTATATTTATTTATTATATCACAATGCAAATACACCAGTAATCACAAACAACTGCTCTCTTAAATTATAACAGAATTTATTTAAACAAAGCAACATCAATCCAAAATCATTGAACTTCATCAAACAAATAACTATTATAAACTAATTTAAGCAAATGAGAGAGAGATATATAGGAGGAGGGTAGGGGGATTCTGGTTGCAGAGTCCTTTATGTGTCCTTGTGGATTCATGGATCAGTGGGCTTCCTTCAGTGCTCCTTTCCAGTTTTGTTGAATGACGTCTTACGAAAAATCAAAAGAAAGAAACTCTCTTTTTGCTCGACCTGATAGCATCTGATTGCGCCCAAAACTCCTAAAAATACGGCGTGGAAGTAGTCAGCTGAATCCTCTGATGCTTGAATTCAGCATGTGAAGAGCTAATTAGACTGAACAACCTCAGCTCTGAAGTTTAACTTGTGTAAGTCAAGAGGAGGAAAGGCTTTGTCTCGAACGCTGGAGTCCATCTTGTTGGAGAGTGTGTCCTCTGGTGTCAGCAGACAACACTTGAAGAGAAAGAGCAATGCGATTGCTTTTAAAGACTGGAGCTGCCTGTGGGTTAACCTCAGGCCTCCTCCAATGAGGATAGGGAATTCAGACACCCCCCACCCCCCACTTTTCACACCTATTTGTTAGTTGCTGTTGGGGGGTGTTAGGCTAAGACTCCTTTGTATAGTTCCCTCCAAAATAACTCTAGTCAGACTTGAGAACTGTGATACAGGCCTGAGTCCTTTTTCCAGCACACATGGCTGAGGCCCAACAAACGCGTGCGTGCAGCAATTTTTTGTATGTTGGTGTGTCAGCGTGCCCGGCGATGCCTACAGTCGTGACCGCAGAGAGACGAGCAGGAAAAGAAGTTAAATAATACTCAGATTAGTTTCTATATAAGATCTCCAGATTGACCGGTTAAGCACCCTGATGTAGAGCGTGTGTGTGTGTGCGTGCGTGTAGTTTAGTGTGTGTGTGGAAAGAGTATTAATCAGTGTGTGTTGTTGTTTCAGGGTGAGTTCTGCCTCCTGGTACTTCCTGAACGTGTTTGGACTGAGGAGCATGTACAGCCTGATCCTGGGACAGGACAACGGTCAGTGAGTGGACCCAGAAACTAAACGGCTCTGCTTTATCCTCAGTTTGAATCTGAATCAGTCTGAACAACAAAATTAAGTAATTTCTGTTTCACGAGTTGGAGAACATCTTAGTTCACAAAGAGACTAAATGTTTAAAGGAGCAGTCTCTAACTCTGACCCCTAATGTTTAAAATGGGTACTGCAGTCTAAATTCTAAACATTGTAGAGAGCAGTCTCCCACCCCCCCCCCCCCAGAGTCGATGCTCACACAGGTCACCATGTGGTGGACTCTGAAGCTTCAGTGTTTATCCAGCTCTGCATGGGTCTGTAAACCTTTCTGTGTTCTAACCTCTCTCCATTTTTCAAAAGCATCTCCAATATTGATCCTAGTTTGAGCACGTTTCTGCTCGTGGAGCTTATTAGAAACATGCAGAGGCTTTTTAGATCGGGTACAATCACTTCTAGCTTCCATCGCTGCAACACCTGTTGGGTTGACCTGATAACTGCTCTCATATCTGGCAAACCAAGGGGTGTCCAAAACGTGTATCTATGTTCTTCTGTGGATCAGGACTCTTTAAAACGTTTTTCTCTCCTGGTTAAACCAAACGTTCTCTCGTGACCATAAAGTTTGGACCATCAGACGTGTTTGTTCATATTCTGAGTGAATAAAAACAAGATGCTTCTTCTTCTTTTTCTCTTTAAACCTGTAGCTGCTGACCAATCACGGGTCATGCAGGACCAGATGACTGGTGCTGCCATGGCGATGCCCCCTGACCCCAACAAAGCTTTCAAGGTGAGAAAAAAGATTTTCAATGTGGTCACAAGTGTGGGGGGGGGGTTTTAGTCTTTAATATGAGGTGAAGAAACGATGACATCATCAGACAACACAGTCTGAAGAAGGGATGTTTGAGAGGACGTCCTGTCCAACCCCGGCACGCCATGTGACCATTATCATTGGACCGCCAGCAGCTGCAGTATGGTCTCATGGCGGTCAAAAAGAGGCGGAGCTTACCCTCTCTATGTTTGTGTTTCAGAGCGAGTGGGAGGCGCTGGAGATCGTGGAACACAAGTGGGCACTGGAGAACGTGGAGGAGGAGCTGATGTCCAGAGACCTGAACTTTGGAAACGTCTTCAGCCAGGACCTCAAGTCCACCACGTTCTGAAAACCAGCAGGAGCTGAGGGGCGTCTTGAGAGGCGTTCAAGAAGCCCGTCTTTGAACAGGACACTTCTGAAACAGACTTCACACAAAACCCCCAAAGAGATCCTGAAAGTCTCCGTTTGGCCTTTTTCTAAGACGACTCAACTCAAGCTTCACAGAGTGCCTTCAAAACCCCCGAGTCCGGTCTCTGGGTACTCACTGTTTCAAAACACTGAGCCGCTCTCTCTGTCCTCCCATTGTAGACCAGGTCCTGCATGTTTTCAGTAAAACCAGCAAATTGTAGACCAGGTCCTGGTGTGGCAGCAGACTGGTGTCTCTGGATGCAGGAATGAGACATTTAAAGACCGCTGGGACATTTGAGGAAGACAGAGTTCATGTTGTTCCTGCAGGACGTCTGCACTGGTGACTGAGCTGAGGCGGTCCAATGAGAGCGCAGCAGATGAATTAAAGGATCCAATGAGAGACCTGATTGTGGTCTGTGTTTTATTGTTTCACTGTTGTCATGGTAATAAACACACGTGACGCTGTTGTCATGGTAATCTTCCGTTTATTCATATCAAAAGATCGACAGTACAATAAAATATTTTCATCTGATATTTGACGGGAAGACCGAAGAAAATAATTCAGCCCCGCCCCCCTCGCACTGTAATTTAATAATACATTTCTTAATAGAAAAATACTGTACAGAGCCCACACAGCTGACCTTTGACCCTGCCCCACCTCTCTGCCCACACATCCATTGTGACCTTTGACCTTCAGTCCAAAGGTCACCTATAAATATGAACAAAGATTCTCAGAGTCCCAAATCACCCAAAAAAGTCAACGCTCCAGCGGAAAGATTAACGAGAAATAAATACACGCTCAGTTTAATGACCCATAATCCCTAGCACGCCGTGATTGGTCCAAGTTAAGGAGATTCAGCTGAAGAGCTTTTATTTACAAACATCAGTTAAATGAGGTCAGCTGATTTATCGTCAATGAAAATGTGGCATCCTCAACATAAAACACCTTAACCCGGTTTATCTTCAATATGTGGGGCAGCAACAGCAGCTCTGATTGGTCCTCATCACAGCAGCTCTGTGTTTAGCATCATTGAAGAGGAAACGTGTGAATGCTGTTGTTGAATGTGTCCCTCACGCTCTGCCGTATATAATTTCTATAAGAGCACCCACCACCTCCGCTCGAGTGCTTTGCACCAGCACTCCTCGTTGCTATGGTTACTAAAGTGAACTTCTGTTTCCCTCTGTAACGTCAGGTGTGTTTAATATTTACTTTCATTTTAAGAAAACATGAAGACGAGGCAGACCAGCATGTCCTCCGCCATTGTTGTTGACAAAGCTGATATCAGAAGCCCCGCCCCTTCTAGATTCAGTGGTCAGTGAGGGAGAAGTGACATTGACGAGCGTTAGTTGCTTTGAAAACAAGAAAACGGCGCCTGTGGAGACAGGAAGTAGATTATGAAATAAAAGCTGATTATTTATTAAGATGAGTCATTAATATTTTCTCTGACGTCATTGGGTTGAAACGGTCGATGTCGTCTGATGGTCATTTCCATGGTAACAGACGAGAGCGGGCCCAGTGACTTCTTGAATTGAACGTTTGATTGGTCCTTTAATGAATGATGTAATCAGCTTTGATCTTAGACGCCAACATCAAACACTGGATGATGTTTTCAACTAAAATATGTCTATTTCTTTTTTCAGATTTAAAACGGTCGGACACTTCCTGTTTTTAAAACGTCTTTAGAAATTTAAAATGTTTTTTTAAAGTCGACTTTAATATGAACATGGAGCTCGTCGTGCGTCAAACTACCTGAGTGTCACGATTTCACACCCCAATAAAAACAAACAAAAATAAACATGTTGAGTCTGAAACAGTTCAAGTGCGCTCTGAGGTCATGACCACGAGAGACGGGCTTCATCAGTCCGTTTCCATGGTGACGTAAGAGGCGGCACTCGGCTCGGCCTCCTCGTCTTTGCAGGAGGTGATGTCGTTGGCGGGCTGGGTGGTGGAGGTGGGGCTTGTGTTGGGGGCGGGCAGAGTGGGTTTTCTGATCTTGTCTTGTCGATGGTAGAACAGGACGTAGGCAGCGTTGGTCTGTTTACAAACAAACAAAGGTTACGTTTATTTACCACCAGCAGGGGGCGCTTTATTTTATCTGTGTGTCTGGTACTGACCACGATCTGGTCTTCTCTGGCGTAGGTCACTTTGCTGTCATCAAAATAATACCATTGGCCGTTATCTTTGTTGCACGCATAGCTGGTGTCTACACACACACACACACACACACACACACACACACACACACACACACACACACACACACACACACACACACACACACACACACACACACACACACACACACACACACACACACACACACACACACACACACACACACACACACACACACACACACACACACACACACACACACACACACACACACACACACACACACACACACACGGTAGTGAGGTCATGACAGTAAAAACTTCATCAAGATGAATTTCATGATTCTTAATATAAAAACTCAGAGGGACCTACAATGTCCGTCTCTGAGTCCTCCGTAGTGATTGGACACAGCGATGAGGTCATAGCGGCTGGGAGGCTCTCCATTGGACAGATTTTTCCTCAGGAGGCAGCCGGAGAAGTCGAGATCTCTGAAACATCGTCACAGCAGAGTTTAAGGTGAGTCTAGTCCGCGTTACATCCTCTAAGGATCAAATATTCATCACAACTCAAATCAAAACAGACAATTTCATCTGCTCCCCTGCTGTGACCAGCGGAGGGCGCTGTGACCAGCAGAGGGCGCACACACATCAGAAGAGTGGACGTGATAAATTAAAAGCCACTCAGCTGAGAGATGAAGAGTGCAGCGGTGTTCTGCGGGTCTGAGCCGTGGAGTCGATCGTTAGAGGCCGTTGTCGTCACGATAGCCGAGTATATAACTTCAAAATGATACTAGTAAAAATAGAAATGGTGTAAACCTGTTTGTTACCATGGCAACGTGTGCGTACCTGAGGGGGAAGTCCACGATGCTGTCGAGCTTCTCTCGGGTGAACTTGGTGTAAGAGAACCTCTTCAGGTGGATGATGAGAACCTCAGGGAGAGACCAGAGGTCCAACTTCTTAGTGGCCAGCTGGTGCTTCTTACACACGGGACAGTACCTGCACACACACACACGTCTCAACTGTTTGATATGGGACACTCTGTGTGTGTGTGTGTGTGTGTGTGTGTGTGTTACCATGGGTTCTCCTCCTCCAGTGTCTCCACAGTAGTGAACAGTTCGATGCACTCCTGCAGCTGCACCGTGGTCTGCTGCTGAGGAACCTCCATGCTGCTGTGTTTCACGTATTTCTACACACACACACACACACACACACACACACACACACACACACACACACACACACACACACACACACACACACACACACACACACACACACACACACACACACACACACACACACACACACACACACACACACACACACACACACACGACATGAATTCAAAATATTTCAAACATATTTTAATATGTTTGGACTTCTTTACGTACAGTCTGCTTAAAGAGGCTCACACTTACCTCTGCTTCGTTTTCATTGTAGAATCTCTTCTTCATCTCAGGGTCCCAGTCGATGGCGACGTACGGCTGAGCTGCAGAGAAGACATGACGGTACTGAATACATTCACACCCTGATGGTAGAGGCCGCTGTGTAAAGAGTCCATCAGTATTAACTCATACTGCCTCTTCAAGAGGCATCTTATTAGATATTTACCAAAGTGTGTGTGTGTGTGTGTGTGTGTGTGTTCAGACTCACAGCTGAAGGACACGGCGCTCCCTCCCTCTCCCGTCCCTCTCTCAGTCGTCCCGTTAGAATTGACCGCCTGGATGGTGAACAGACTCTTCCTCCTCTTGCGACACGCTCTCCTCTTTGCTGGCTGCTCATTGGCTTTTGGGCTGGGAGAGCACGCCTCCTCCTGCTTGTCTTCCTCTTTTTGTTCTTCTTCTGTGGTGTTGGACGGCAGAGGTGGTTTTGAGCTGATTTCTGCACCCTCGGTCGAGTGTGTTCCAGGATTCACATCCTTGGCCGTGTCCGTGGTGTCGGCACTGCAGATCGGCTCAGTGGGGTTCTCAGACTTGTTGTTGGTCTCCCCGTCGCCGTGGTCAGGCGGGGGCTGTGTGTTGTTCTGATCGAGGAGGGGCTTGGCTGTTGCAGTGTCGTCTGATTGGCTGTTGGATGATGAATCACCGCAGCAGAGATCAGACTGAAAGGGTTCGGCTTTCTCTGCGCCCTCCTGCTCCTCGTCTGAGAGAACAAAGAACCAATCAGAGTGAAGCTGCAGTTTACACAGACATGCATCACAAGTCTGAGACAGAAACATCACAGCTCCTCTTCACCGGACATTTCAGGAGCTCGGCTCATGTCATAATAATTAAGACTTTCATCACCATCAACATCACCATCATCATCATCATCACCACTATCATCACCATCATCACCACTATCATTATCATCACCATCAACATCACCATCATCATCATCATCATCACTATCATCACCATCATCATCATCATCACCATCATCATCACCACCATCATAATCACGACTATCATCATCATCATCATCACCATCATCACTATCATCACCATCATCACCATCACCATCATCACCATCATCATCACCATCACTATCATCACCATCATCACCATCACCATCATCACCATCATCATCACCATCATC